>NC_048565.1:79337937-79637937 GCF_013265735.2 Oncorhynchus mykiss
CTGGATTCTAAAGCCTGTCATATAGAAAACTGGATTCTAAAGCCTGTCATATAAGAGTCTGGATTCTAAAGCCTCTCATACAGGAGACTGGTATATTAACTCTGTGAAACAGGAGACTGGATTCTAAAGCCTGTCATAGAGTAGATTGAATTATATAGCCTCTCATATAGGATATTGGATTTATAAAACTGTCAAAGAGGAGACAGGATTGTAAAGCCTCTCATATAGGAGACTGGATAATAACGCTTGTCAAATAGGAGATTGGATTCTAAATTCTGTCATAAAGAAAACAGGATTCTCAAGCCTGTCATATAGGAGACTGGATTCAAAAGCCTGTTATACAGGAGACTGGATAATAAAGCCTGTCATATAGGAGACTGGATTCTAAAGCCTGTCATAGAGGAGACTGGATTCAAAAGCCTGTTATACAGGAGACTGGATAATAAAGCCTGTCATATAGGAGACTGGATTCTAAAGCCTGTCATAGAGGAGACTGGATTCAAAAGCCTGTTATACAGGAGACTGGATAATAAAGCCTGTCATATAGGAGACTGGATTCTAAAGCCTGTCATAGAGGAGACTGGATTCAAAAGCCTGTTATACAGGAGACTGGATAATAAAGCCTGTCATATAGGAGACTGGATTCTATAGCCTCTCACAGAGGAGACTGGATTCTAAAGCCTGTCATAGAGGAGACTGGATTCTATAGCCTCTCACAGAGGAGACTGCAATATAACACTGATCATATAGGAGACTGGATTTTAAAACCTGTCATGTAGGAGACTGGATTCTAAAGCCTGTCATATAGGAGACTGGATTCTAAAGCCTCTCATACAGGAGACTGGATTCTAAAGTTTCTCATAGAGGAGACTGGGCTCCAATGCCTGTTATGTAGGAGACTGGAGATTAAAGCATCTCATATCATTTGATTTGATTTTATAGGAGACTGGATTCTAATGCCTGTCCGATAAAAGACTGGATTCTGAAGGCTGTGATATTGGACACTGGATTATAAAACCGCTCATAGAGACTGGATTCTAAAGCCTGTCATAGAGACTGGATTCTAAAGCCCGTCATAGAGGAGACTGGAAACTAAAGCCTCTCATATAGCAGACTGGAATCTAAAGTCTCTTATATAGGAGATTGAAGAGGATTTTTTTTGTTAAATTTCCCCCCCTTTTCTCCCCAATTTCGTGGCATCTTGTCTCGTCGCTACAACTCCCGTACGGGCTCGGGAGAGACGAAGGTTGAAAGTCATACGTCCTCGATACACAACCCAACCTTAACACAGCGCGCATCCTGGCAACCTTGGCTAGCGTGCACTGCGCCCGGCCCGCCACAGGAGTCGCTGGTGCGCGATGAGACAAGGATATCCCTACCGGCCAAACCCTCCCTAACCCAGACGATGCTATGCCAATTGTGCGTCGCCCCACGGACCACCCAGTCGCGGCCGGTTACGACAGAGCCTGGGCGCGAACCCAGAACCTCTGGTGGCACAGCTGGCGCTACAGTACAACGCCCTTAACCACTGCGCCACCCGGGAGGCCCAAGACTGGATTCTAAAGCCCGTCATAGAGGGGACTGGAAACTAAAGCCTCTCAAATAGCAGACTGGATTCTAAAGCCTGTCATATAGGAGACTGGATTTTAAAGTCTCTAATAGAGGAGACTGGATTCTAAAGCCACTCATATAGGAGACTGGATTCTAAAGCCACTCATATAGGAGACTGGATTCAAAAGCCTCTCATATAGGAGACTGGATTCTAAAGCCTGTCATAGAGGAGACTGGATTCTAAAGACTGTCATATAAGAGTCTGGATTCTAAAGCCTCTCATACAGGAGACTGTTATATAAAGCCTGTGAAACAGGAGACTGTATTCTAAAGCCTGTCATAGAGGAAACTGGATTCTAAAGCCTCTCGTAGAGGAGACTGGATTCTAAAGCCCGTTATATAGGAGACTGGATTCTAAAGCCTGTTATATAGGATAATTGATTCTAAAGCCTGTTATATAGGAGACTGGATTCTAAAGCCTGTCGTAGAGGAGACTGGATTCTAAAGCCTGTTATATAGGAGACTGGATTCTAAAGCCCGTCATGTAGGAGACTGGATTATAAAGCATGTCATATAGGAGACTGGATCCTAAAGCCTGTCATATAGGAGACTGGACTCTAAAGCCTGTCATATAGGAGACTGGAATCTGAAACCTATCATAGAGGAGACTGGATTCTAAAGCCTCTCATAGAGGAGACTGGATTATAAAGACGCTAATATAGGAGACTGGATTACATAGCCGATCATAGAGGAGACTGGATTCTAACACATGTCATATAGGACACTGGATTATACAGCCTGTCATAGAGGAAACTGGATTCTTAAACGTTTCATATAGGAGAATGGATTCTAGAGCCTGTCATATAGAGATTGGATTCTGAAGAATGTCATACAGGAGACTGGAAAAATAAAGCCTAGCATAGAGGAGACTGTTTTCAAAAGTCTCTAATAGAGGAGACCGGATTCAAAAGCCTTTCAAATACGAGACTGGATTCTAAAGCCTCTCATATAGGAGACTGGATTCTAAAGCCTCTCATAGAGGAGACCGGACTCTAAAGCCTCTCATATAGGAGAATGGAATCTAAAACATGCCATATAAGAGACTGGACTTTAAAGCCTCTCATAGAGGAGACAGGATTCTAAATCCTGTCATGTAGGAGACAGGATTATGAAGCCTGTCATATAAGAGACTGGATAATAAAGCCTGTCATATAGAATACTGGATTCTAAAGCCTGTTATACAGGAGACTGGATTCTGAAGCCTGTCATATAGAAAACTGGATTCTAAAGCCTGTCATACAGAAAACTGGATTCTAAAGCCTGTCATATAGGAGACTGGATTCTAAAGCCAGTCATAATAGGAGACTGGATAATAAAGCCTGTCATATAGAAAACTGGATTCTAAAGCCTGTCATAATAGGAGACTGGATTCTAAAGCCTGTCATATAGAAAACTGGATTCTAAAGCCTGTCATATAGGAGACTGGATTCTAAAGCCTGTCATATAGAAAACTGGATTCTAAAGCCTGTTATATAGGAGACTGGATTCTAAAGCCTGTTATATAGGAGAATTGATTCTAAAGCCTGTTATATAGGAGACTGGATTCTAAAGCCTCTCGTAGAGGAGACTGGATTCAAAACCCTGTTATATAGGAGATTGGATTCTAAAGCCTGTTATATAGGAGAATGGTTTCTAAAGCCTCTCATATAGGAGACTGGATTCTAAAGCCTCTCATAGAGGAGAATGGTTTCTAAAGCCTCTCATATAGGAGACTGGATTCTAAAGCCTGTTATATAGGAGAATGGATTCTAAAGCCTGTTATACAGGAGACTGGATTCTAAAGCCTCTCATATAGGAGACTGGATTCTAAAACCTCTCATAGAGGAGACTGGATTCTAAAGCCTCTCATAGAGGAGACTGGATTCTAAAGCCTCTCGTAGAGGAGACTGGATTCTAAAGCCTGTTATATAGGAGAATGGATTCTAAAGCCTCTCAAATACGAGACTGGATTCTAAAGCCTCTCATAGAGGAGACTGGACTCTAAAGCCTCTCATATAGGAGAATGGAATCTAAAACATGCCATATAAGAGACTGGACTTTAAAGCCTCTCATAGAGGAGACAGGATTCTAAATCCTGTCATGTAGGAGACAGGATTATGAAGCCTGTCATATAAGAGACTGGATAATAAAGCCTGTCATATTGAATACTGGATTCTAAAGCCTGTTATACAGGAGACTGGATTCTGAAGCCTCTCATATAGGAGACTGGATTCTAAAGCCTCTCATAGAGGAGACTGGATTCTAAAGCCTCTCATAGAGGAGAATGGAATCTAAAGCCTCTCGTATAGGAGAATGGAATCTAAAACATGCCATATAAGAGACTGGACTTTAAAGCCTCTCATAGAGGAGACAGGATTCTAAATCCTGTCATGTAGGAGACAGGATTATGAAGCCTGTCATATAAGAGACTGGATAATAAAGCCTGTCATATTGAATACTGGATTCTAAAGCCTGTTGTACAGGAGACAGGATTCTGAAGCCTGTCATATAGAAAACTGGATTCTAAAGCCTGTCATACAGAAAACTGGATTCTAAAGCCTGTCATATAGGAGACTGGATTCTAAAGCCTGTCATAATAGGAGACTGGATAATAAAGCCTGTCATATAGAAAACTGGATTCTAAAGCCTGTCATAATAGGAGACTGGATTCTAAAGCCTGTCATATAGAAAACTGGATTCTAAAGCCTGTCATATAGGAGACTGGATTCTAAAGCCTGTCAAATAGAAAACTGGATTCTAAAGCCTGTTATATAGGAGACTGGATTCTAAAGCCTGTTATATAGGAGAATTGATTCTAAAGCCTGTTATATAGGAGACTGGATTCTAAAGCCTCTCGTAGAGGAGACTGGATTCAAAACCCTGTTATATAGGAGATTGGATTCTAAAGCCTGTTATATAGGAGAATGGTTTCTAAAGCCTCTCATATAGGAGCCTGGATTCTAAATTCTCTCATAGAGGAGACTGGATTCTAAAGCCTCTCATAGAGGAGACTGGATTCTAAAGCCTCTCGTAGAGGAGACTGGATTCTAAAGCCTGTTATATAGGAGAATGGATTCTAAAGCCTCTCAAATACGAGACTGGATTCTAAAGCCTCTCATAGAGGAGACCGGACTCTAAAGCCTCTCATATAGGAGAATGGAATCTAAAACATGCCATATAAGAGACTGGACTTTAAAGCCTCTCATAGAGGAGACAGATTTCTCAATCCTGTCATGTAGGAGACAGGATTATGAAGCCTGTCATATAAGAGACTGGATTCTGAAGGCAGTCATATAGGACACTGGATTATGAAGGAACTCATAGAGGAGACTGGATTCTAAAGCCTCTCATATAGGAGACTGGATTCTAACGCATCCCAAAGAGGAGACTGGATCATAAAGCCTGTCATAGAGGAGACCGGAGTCTAAAGCCTATCATATAAGAGACTGGATTCTAAAGCCTGTCATAGAGACTGGATTCTAAAGCCTCTCATATAGGAGACTGGATTCTAAAGCCCGTCATAGAGGAGACTGAAAACTAAAGCCTCTCAAATAGGAGATTGGAATCTAAAGCCTCTCATATAGGAGACTGGATTCGAAAGCCTGTCATATAGGAGACTGTATTTTAAAGTCTCTAATAGAGGAGACTGGATTCTAAAGCCACTCATATAGGAGACTGGATTCAAAACCCTCTCAAATAGGAGACTGGATTCTAAAGCCTGTCATATAAGAGTCTGGATTCTAAAGCCTCTCATACAGGAGACTGGTATATTAACTCTGTGAAACAGGAGACTGGATTCTAAAGCCTGTCATAGAGTATATTGAATTATATAGCCTCTCATATAGGATATTGGATTTATAAACCTGTCAAAGAGGAGACAGGATTGTAAAGCCTCTCATATAGGAGACTGGATAATAACGCTTGTCAAATAGGAGATTGGATTCTAAATTCTGTCATAAAGAAAACAGGATTCTCAAGCCTGTCATATAGGAGACTGGATTCAAAAGCCTGTTATACAGGAGACTGGATAATAAAGCCTGTCATATTGGAGACTGGATTCTAAAGCCTGTCATAGAGGAGACTGGATTCAAAAGCCTGTTATACAGGAGACTGGATAATAAAGCCTGTCATATAGGAGACTGGATTCTATAGCCTCTCACAGAGGAGACTGGATTATAAAGCATGTCATAAAGGAGACTGGATTCTAAAGCCTCTCATATACGAGACTGGAATATAAAGCCTCTCATATAGGAGACCGGAATCTAAAGCCTCTCGTATAAGAGGCTGGATTATAAAGCATGTCATAGAGACTGGATTCTAAAGCCTCTCATATAGGAGACTGGATTCTAAAGCTTCTCATAGAGGAGACTGAATTCTAAAGCCTCTCATACAGGAAACTGGAATGTGTCCTCTTGAAAATAAGAGTCCTGAGGTAGGTGTTAACTTGAGACTACGTTGACAATCACAGTGTGAGGACCAGACTTCAATTCCATTTCAATTACAGACAGCACCGCAGTCCTACGTCAAGAGATAATTACTTTGAGTGCAAATTGGAAAAAGGAAATGACCTTAAGTGTGTGTGCGTGTGTGTGTGTATACGTGCATCAGTGGAGGCTACTGAGGGGAGAACAGCCAGAACGGAGCAAATGGAATGGCATCAAACACCTCTAAACCATGTGTTTGACATATTTGATACCGTTTCACTGATTCCGTTCTCGTCATTACCACAAGCCAGTTCTCCCCAATTAAGGTGCCATCAACCTCCTGTGACATGTATGTGATATTGAGTGTGTGTATGTGACGTGTACATGTTTATCCATGGAGTGGTGGCTACGTGGTTGGCATTCTTATAATGACTCCCTAACCATCCCTCTGCACATACTGATCTGCATGCATGGACACACACACAGATGTGAAGGACACAGAGAGGTGTATAGACACATGCACACATAGACAATGGCACAGAGACACACATACATGAACCTCAATCACCCCTACCCACAAACCATATTTCCAAAAGAAAGATACATTTCAGAGGCACTCATTGCCAACTGGTCCCACAGGCGTCATAAGTACTAATGCAATGATACAACAAATGTACATGCAAATCATATAATTTCAATGCTATCTCGTTCCCTTCATTTAGTTGAAAGCAATCAGAATAAGAAGGGAGACCGTTTTTCTTCTGTCTCTGTTGAGATGATGTCCGAGGGTGAGTTTAAGAAAGCCTGTCTTAAAAAAGACAGAGTAAAACTCCCGAAACTTTTGACTGTGTAAACACCTTTAGCCTTCATGGAGCTGTGGCACAAAGTAGGTCTCATTTAAAGGGAAATTGAAAAAAAAAAAATGGAATTCATATTCAGTACCATACCCTTAGCCATGGTTTATTGGCCATATACCACACCCCCTCGTACCTTATTGCCTAATTATACTGGGTGTTATACTGGCCGTTAGCTATTGGATCTCTCCAAGTTCAGGTTCAGCCTGTTTCCATGGTTTCCCAGACCGTCTGGGTCCAGTGCTCCAGCTACACAAGGCTTCTGCATGCATTTACAAGGCTAATCCTTCAATATTGACATGTAGGCCAAGAGAATGTGTTGAATAACTATTCAATAAAAGTGCATCACTCTAAACAAATCCACTTTGTCTAGATCGACATGTATACGCTTTCTGAAGGGGAGTAGGTCTAATTGTGTTAAAAACCACATGTATAATGGTAGTCTTTTTTATGTTCAGTCCTGGCCATGGAGACATGTAATATTCGTTCAACAGAAGCAAGTGTCCACTGAAAAGGCCTTTTCCAGAAAACATGGATTTAACATGGATTTAATCCATCAATATGACTGCCACAATTACAGACCTAATCCATCAATACGACCACTGTGATAAAAGTGTCTGCAAAATAATTATTCCCTGACAGAGTGGAGAGAAATAACTATTTAAAAGCCTTTCAACAAAAGTAGATGGGGATGGATTGGTGACACAATCTGACCAGCACTGTAGGCCTCACCCAGATTGATTGTGTTCTGTGTGACCTGAGGAGGACTTTGCATTGACTAGAAATAAACAGTGGCTTTGCAGAGAGCCTTGTAGTTTCTAGCAATTCTGAGGACAAACTACAGATCACGGCTTATCATGAGTGTGTTTGTGTTTGGGTTGTTACCGTGGTTTGCTGGCACCAGCTTGGCTTGCTATCGCTGAACCACAAAAAAAGATCAGGAACTAAGTCACAAAGCATTCTCAAACAGTACTGGGCTCAATCCAAACAGCACTGGGCTCAATCCAAACAGCACTGGGCTCAATCCAAACAGCACTGGGCTCAATCCAAATAGCACTGGGCTCAATCCAAACAGCACTGGGCTCAATCCAACCAGCACTGGGCTCAATCCAAACAGCATTGTGCTCAATAGCAACCAGCATTGTGCTCAATAGAAACCAACTCCCCATCTGCGCTGTCAGCTCGTGGTCTCTTAAAAATACTCTAGTTGCATACAGAACTAAGAACTATACACTTCACACATCCCCCAGCCTCAACCCCTCTCCAGTGTGTGCTTTACAGGGGGCACTGCTACCATACTTGCAGGTATGCAAGGGATACAAGAGCTTTTAAGAGGCTTTTTAGCTCTTGAATACCTTGGAGTGAGGAGCTGTGGGCCATCTCCGTGCTTTCAAATCAGCATGGTTGAATCGAAAAAACAAGGAGCTGTCCAATTAACAGTGGTGCTGAAATAGTTTATGTCTTATATCTAATAGCTTATGTCAAAATAGCTTTGACATAAGTAGACAGTTGTGAAGTAGACAGTTGTGAAATAGACAGTTGTGAAGTAGACAGTCGTGAAGTAGACAGCCGTGATGTCGACAGTTGTGAAGTAGACAGTCGTGATGTAGTCAGTCGTGAAGTAGACAGTTGTAGACAGTCGTGATGCAGTCAGTCGTGATGTAGACAGTCGTGATGTAGACAGTCGTGATGTAGACAGCCGTGATGTAGACAGCCGTGATGTAGACAGTCGTGATGTAGACAGCCGTGATATAGACAGCCGTGATGTCGACAGTCGTGAAGGAGAGTCGTGAAGTAGACAGTCGTGATGCAGTCAGTCGTGATGTAGACAGTCGTGATGTAGACAGCCGTGATGTAGACAGCCGTGATGTAGACAGCCATGATGTAGACAGTCGTGAGGCAGTCAGTCGTGATGTAGACAGTTGTGATGTAGACAGCCGTGATTTAGACAGTCGTGAAGTAGAGTCGTGAAGTAGACAGTCGTGATGCAGTCAGTCGTGATGTAGACAGTCGTGATGTAGACAGCCGTGATGTAGACAGCCGTGATGTAGACAGTCGTGAAGGAGAGTCGTGAAGTAGACAGTCGTGATGCAGTCAGTCGTGATGTAGACAGTCGTGATGTAGACACCCGCGATGTAGACAGCCGTGATGTAGACAGCCGTGATGTAGACAGCCGTGATGTAGACAGTCGTGAGGCAGTCAGTCGTGATGTAGACAGTTGTGATGTAGACAGCCGTGATTTAGACAGTCGTGAAGTAGAGTCGTGAAGTAGACAGTCGTGGCGCAGTCAGTCGTGATGTAGACAGTCGTGATGTAGACAGCCGTGATGTAGACAGCCGTGATGTAGACAGTCGTGATGCAGTCAGTCGTGATGTAGACAGTCGTGATGTAGACAGCCGTGATGTAGACAGTCGTGAAGTAAAGTCGTGAAGTAGACAGTCGTGATGCAGTCAGTCGTGATGTAGACAGCCGGGATGTAGACAGTCGTGAGGCAGTCAGTCGTGATGTAGACAGTCGTGATGTAGACAGCCGTGATTTAGACAGTCGTGAAGTAGAGTCTTGAAGTAGACAGTCGTGATGCAGTCAGTCGTGAAGTAGAGTCGTGAAGAAGACAGTCGTGATGCAGTCAGTCATGATGTAGACAGTCGTGATGTAGACAGCCGTGATGTAGACAGCCGTGATGTAGACAGTCGTGATGCAGTCAGTCGTGATGTAGACAGTCGTGATGTAGACAGCCGTGATGTAGACAGCCGTGATGTAGACAGTCGTGAAGTAGAGTCGTGAAGTAGACAGTCGTGATGCAGTCAGTCGTGATGTAGACAGTCGTGATGTAGACAGCCGTGATGTAGACAGCCGTGATGTAGACAGTCGTGAAGTAGAGTCGTGATGTAGACCGCCGTGAAGTAGACAGTCGTGATGTAGACAGTCGTGATGCAGTCAGTCGTGATGTAGACAGTCGTAGACAGTCGTGATGTAGACAGTCGTAAAGTAGACAGTCGTGATGCAGTCAGTCGTGATGTAGACAGTCGTGATGTAGACAGTCGTAAAGTAGACAGTCGTGATGCAGTCAGTCGTGATGTAGACAGTCGTAAAGTAGACAGTCATGATGCAGTCAGTCTTGATGTAGACAGTCGTGATGTTGACAGTCATAAAGTAGACAGTCGTGATGAAGACAGTCGTGATGTAGACAGTTGTAGGCAGTCGTGATGTAGACAGTCGTAAAGTTGACAGTTGTGATGTAGACAGTCATGATGTAGACAGTCGTGATGTAGACAGTCGTGATGTAGACAGTCGTAGACAGTTGTGATGTAGACAGTCGTGATGTAGACAGTTGTAAAGTAGACGGTCGTGATGTAGACAGTCGTGATGCAGTCAGTCGTGATGTAGACAGTCGTAGACAGTCGTAAAGTAGACAGTCATGATGCAGTCAGTTGTGATGTAGACAGTCGTAGACAGTCGTAAAGTAGACAGTCGTGATGAAGACAGTCGTGATGTAGACAGTTGTAGGCAGTCGTGATGTAGACAGTCGTAAAGTTGACAGTCGTGATGTAGACAATCGTGATGCAGTCAGTCGTGATGCAGACAGTCGTAGACAGTCGTAAAGTAGACAGTCATGATGCAGTCAGTTGTGATGTAGACAGTCGTAGACAGTCGTAAAGTAGACAGTCGTGATGTAGACAGCCGTGATGTAGACAGTCGTGATGTAGACAGTTGTAAAGTAGACAGTCGTGATGTAGACAGTCGTGATGTAGACAGTCGTAAAGTAGACAGTCGTGATGTAGACAGTCGTGATGTAGACAGTCATGATGCAGTCAGTCGTGATGCAGTCAGTCTTTATGTAGACAGTCGTGATGTAGACAGTCATGATGCAGTCAGTCGTGATGTAGACGGTTGTAAAGTAGACAGTCGTGATGTAGACAGTCGTGATGCAGTCAGTCGTGATGTAGACAGTCGTAGACAGTCGTAAAGTAGACAGTCATGATGTAGACAGCCGTGATGTAGACAGTTGTGATGTAGACAGTCGTAAAGTAGACAGTCGTGATGTAGACAGTCGTAGTCAGTCTTGATGTAGACAGTCGTAAAGTGGACAGTCGTGATGCAGTCAGTCGTGATGCAGTCAGTCTTGATGTAGACAGTCGTGATGTAGACAGTCGTAAAGTAGACAGTCGTGATGCAGTCAGTCTTGATGTAGACAGACGTGATGTAGACAGTCGTAAAGTAGACAGTCGTGATGTAGACAGTTGTGATGTAGACAGTCGTAAAGTAGACAGTCGTAATGCAGTCAGTCTTGATGTAGACAGTCGTGATGTAGACAGTCGTAAAGTAGACAGTCGTGATGCAGTCAGTCGTGATGCAGTCAGTCGTGATGCAGTCAGTCTTGATGTAGACAGTCGTGATGTAGACAGTCGTAAAGTAGACAGTCGTGATGCAGTCAGTCTTGATGTAGACAGACGTGATGTAGACAGTCGTAAAGTAGACAGACGTGATGTAGACAGTCGTGATGTAGACAGTCGTGATGCAGTCAGTTGTGATGCAGTCAGTCTTGATGTAGACAGTCGTGATGTAGACAGTCGTAAAGTAGACAGTCGTGATGCAGTCAGTCTTGATGTAGACAGTCGTGATGTAGACAGTCGTAAAGTAGACCGTCGTGATGTAGACAGTCGTGATGCAGTCAGTCTTGATGTAGACAGACGTGATGTAGACAGTCGTAAAGTAGACAGACGTGATGTAGACAGTCGTGATGTAGACAGTCGTGATGTAGACAGTCGTGATGTAGACAGTCGTAAAGTAGACCGTCGTGATGTAGACAGTCCTGATGCAGTCAGTCATGCGAGATATAAGGAAAGTCATAGTACAAATAGTAGCCCAATGACCTCTATGAATACAATTATTGCAATGACCCCCTCACGTAGTACACAGCCTCTCTGGACAGGATACACATTACATCTGCACAGGGAAGGCTCACAAGGGACAGAGCAACACTGGAGTGATGCCATGCATCAATTTATTGCTTTAATTAAGGTATTCATTGAGATTATTTTAGATTAAATAAAAAGTGTGATTTTGAAGAGATGCTAATGAGAGGACAATGTTATGTTTTAAATGGATATTCTACATTCTTAAATTGTGCGAATTTTGTTCGCACTTTATGCATAGACTTCTTGGTGTTGTTTTGAAGGCTACTGTATGTATATTCCAAGTAACACTCACCTTATAATGTCATCGTTGTGGCCCAGGTAAAACTTCTGAGTGTGTTCTCTGGTATTGTAAACCACGCCGACGCCAGCCACGAAATAGACCACTTCTTTGCCAGCGGTGTAGTACAGGTTGTTTCGGCATTGATGCCCTCTGTACCCGTAGATCCATTCTAATCTCAGTTGGCAATGCGGAGCAGTCCGATCCGCCATGATATCTGACAATTTGTTAGTTTAGTGAATTATTCCACCCTACAGTAGGCTGCACCACAACCACGGATCACTGACATGCACGTGCAAACCTTATGAGCCCCTCACTGATTAAATGAGAAAAATCCTAACAGATTACATTTTCCTATATGTAGCCTATCATAAACAGCTTAATTCCCGCATCCTACAGCAGAGGTGCACATTGCGTTTTGAGAAAACACCGGCAAGGACTGATACACCTCAGGCCCATTCATAATGTTTGCCTTTAGACACGGTGTTGCCTGAATTGTTATTATGTTAGCCTCCTCTAATTTAGATTGTGGATTAATTCATTATTTTCCTCATAATTTTTTTTTTTTTTTACCTTTTACCATGTTTTACAAAAGTTAATTTACTCCACTAAATGACATTACATTGCTTTTTTATCCATTTAAAATGGGTTCCTTTTCAAATGACAACGAACACAGAGGTACTAGTCAAATAAACAAACAGCAAATGAACACAACTGCTGGAGGATTCGGCTGCTGCTGAAATATAATCCGCACACTAATCCTTAACCGTAACATCAGCCATAGTTACTGCGGTTTTATATATTTCTCAAGACAATAACTAACAAATAAACATTTCAAAGCAAACAAACATGTAGAAAATAGGCCGAACATGCAATATGTCTGTCTTCCATTCACAAATCTGGTTGGAGTAAATCCGAGAATCGAACAATTGTGAGGAATTACGGATTTTCACAGCAAATCACTCTGACAGAGTACGACCTGTCTTGACAGCCACAGCTGGTTCGCCGCTGTCAGTGTGAAGACGCCCCAAAATGAAAATTCTCTGCTAACTTCCGTGCAGAGGCAAACAATCTATGGGCTTCCAAACACAGTCGCTCACCCCGCGACTCCACGGTATCTCCCGCATCTCACATGGATGGATGAAAGTAGGGATTCCGGGCAGCGAGCGAAATAAACCTACTCATATGGGCGAATGGCAGGCGATGCCTTTGATAAACCGGGGTGGAAAGCTGAGCGGAGGTCTAGCACTGTGTTATTCATTGCATATTAATATTAATGTAGTAACGTAATGGAGACTTTCCCCATCAAGTACTTAAACGTAATATTTTTTAGAATAGCCTCTCTCTGGTTTCGAAGAGCTAGTAACCACAACACCCTGCAAGCCACCCCTGCACTGCCACCGACGATGAGCCGCTAGCTGCACAGGTTTATGGGTATTGATGTGTTTATGGCTGAGGCATTCCCTTTCTCACGCTTTCTCGTTGGTCCAAAACATCGAAAACTACAACTACCAGTCAGCAATAGTGAAGCGCTGTCCAAGGTCTTGAAGACCTACAGATGAAAAATACATCGATTAGGTCTGAAAACAGAATGGCAGCTTCTACGATCAGCAATAATTGAGTCAATTCATATGAGTGAAATTTAATTCAATTTAATCATTAAAATTGTAGGCCCTAATAAAAATAAAGAGATTAGACCGAATAGGAACTGACTGAATCGGATAGCAACTGATAAATTGTTTTTTTGAGACAAGTTCGATGGTAGATGAAATTGGATGGAGTTCAATCCCAAATAGGAAACTAAATGGGATATAATAATTTTGCCTGAATCATATTCATATTTTGATTTGTCAAATTTGAGACAGTTGAACCAAAGGGAGAGTCTTTAACTCACATGTGATACAGATGCATTCTAGAGCTGAATATCTCTTGTATCCATGAATCTCCAATCAAAACACCAGTACATTTTCTGTAAAGGGTCGAACAACCATAAACTCTTACTGATTATTAAGTCCCCCTTTGACGGATCCTCTGTACTCTAATATCCTTGCATACTTTCACATTTACATTTTGGTCATTTAGCAGATGTTTTTATCCAGAGCGACTTCGAGTGCATTCATCTTAAGAAAGCTAGGTGGGTGGGTGCATAGTTCAATAATTATTCTAGATGGAAACTGGACTCTTGGAACTGATGTGTAGAACGTTCTCAAAGGCTAAATGCTAAGTAGAGCATGCCATTGCCAGCCCCTTGAACAGCACTGCAGGGTGACAGACTTCACTGGAGAGCCAGTGCAATCTACCATGCCATCCAACTGGGCCTCCTGTAGGGCTCTCTGTGATTATGTTGCATGTGAGAGGAGTTGGCTGGCTGAGTTCATATTCTTCTAGTCATATTCACATAGACCTTGGGAGAATCTCAAGCGTCCTCTCTCTTCGCCTCCTTATCGACACCCTTTGGAGGAGAAGGTCAGAGGGGAGGGACCTCTGGCTCTCACATCCAATGGATTTTGAAGTGGATGCGAGGAGAGAGGATGCGTGAGTATTCAGTTGAGATTCTCCCCTTGAATGACAACTCCCATGGGACTCTAGCAGCCTACCTATTTCTCACCATAACAACTGCTTGGGGTTTGAATCACTGCTCCACCCTGCCAAGCCTGTTGCCAGATAGCCAACTCCTCTGACATGTGCTGCCATCAAACCTGGGTTCAAATAATATTTTGGGTATTTCAATTACTTTCAGAGACATTTGAAAGTGAGTATTTAAGTAGGTGAATATTGGAATGTATATGGAAATACTAAAATACTCGGCAAGGAGGCCTACACTCTGACTCAAATACATTCCTGTGCATTTAACCAAGGTACAGTTGAAGTCGGATGTTTACATACACCTTAGCCAAAGACATTTAAACTCAGTTTTTCACAATTCCTGACATTTAATCCTAGTAAAAAATCCATGTTTTAGGACAGTTAGGATCACCACTTTATTTTGAGAATGTGAAATGTCAGTAGAGAAAATTATTTCTTTCAGCTTTGATTTCTTTCATCACATTCCCAGTGGGTCAGAAGTTTAAATACACTCAATTATTATTTGGTAGCATGGCCTTTAAATTGTTTAACTTGGGTCAAACATTTCAGGTAGCCTTCCACAAGCTTCCCACAATAAGTTGGGTGAATTTTGGCCCATTCCTCCTGACAGAGCTGGTGTAACTGAGTCAGGTTTGTAGGCCTCCTTGCTCACACACACTTTTTCAGTTCTGCCCCCAAAAATTCTATAGGATTGAGGTCAGAGCTTTGAGATGGCCACTCCAATACCTTGACTTTGTTGTCCTTAAGACATTTTGCCAGAACTTTGGAAGTATGCTTGGGGTCATTGTCCATTTGGAAGACCCATTTGCGACCAATATTTAACTTCCTGACTGATGTCTTGAGATGTTGCTTCAATACATCCACAAAATTTTCCTTCCTCATGAAGCCATCTATTTTGTGAAGTGCACCAGTCCCTCATGCGGCAAAGCACCTCCACAACATGATGCTGCCACCCCCATGCTTCACGGTTGGGATGGTGTTCTTTGGCTTGCAGGCCTCCCCCTTTTCCCTCCAAACACAGCGATGGTCATTATAGCCAAACAGTTCTATTTTTGTTTCATCAGACCAGAGGACATTTCTCCCTAAAGTACCATCTTTGTCCCCATGTGCAGTTGCAAACTGTAGTCTGGCTTTTTATGGCGGTTTTGGAGCAGTGGCTTCTTCCTTGCTTAGCGGCCTTTCAGGTTGTGTCGATATAGGACTCCTTTTACTGTGGATATAGATACTTTTGTACCTGTTTCCGCCAGCATCTTCACAAGGTCCTTTGCTGTTGTTCTGGGATTGATTTGCAGTTTTCACACCAAAGTACGTTCATCTCTAGGAGACAGAACGTGTCTCCTTCCTGAGCGGTATGATGGCTGCGTGGTCCCATGGTGTTCATACTTACGTACTATTGTTTGTACAGATGAACGTGGTACCTTCAGGCATTTGGAAATTGCTCCCAATGATGAACCAGACTTATGGAGGTCTACAATTCTTTTTGAGGTCTTGGCTGATTTCTTTAGATTTTCCCATGATGTCAAGCAAAGAGGCACTGAGTTTGAAGGTAGGCCTTGAAATACATCCACAAGTACACCTCCAATTGACTCAAATGATGTCAATTAGCCTAGCAGAAGCTTCTAAAGCCATGACATCATTTTCTGGAATATTCCAAGCTGTTTGAAGGCACAGTCAACTTAGTGTATGTAAACGTCCAACCCACTGGAGTTGTGATACAGTGAATTATAAGTGAAATAATCTGTCTGTAAACAACTGTTGGAAAAATTACTTGTGTCATGCAAAGTAGATGTCCTAACCGTCTTGCCAAAACTATAGTTTGTTAACAAGAAATTTGTGGAGTGGTTGAAAAACGACTTAATAACGTACAGTGGGGAGAACAAGTATTTGATAACCTGCTAAATCGGCAGTGTTTCCTACTTACAAAGCATGTGTAAATGTAAAACAAAAATCCAGAAAATCACATTGTATGATTTTTAAGTCATTAATTTGCATTTTATTGCATGACATAAGTATTTGGTACATCAGAAAAGCAGAACCTAATATTTGGTATAGAAACCTTTGTTTGCAATTACAGAGATCATACATTTCCTGTAGTTCTTGACTAGGTTTGCACACACTGCAGCAGGGATTTTGGCCCACTCCTCCATACAGACCTTCTCCAGATCCTTCAGGTTTCGGGGCTGTCGCTGGGCAATACGGACTTTCAGCTCCCTCCAAAGATTTTCTATTGGGTTCAGGTCTGGAGACTGGCTAGGCCACTCCAAGACCTTGAGATGCTTCTTACGGAGCCACTCCTTAGTTGCCCTGGCTGTGTGTTTCGGGTCGTTGTCATGCTGGAAGACCCAGCCACGACCCATCTTCAATGCTCTTACTGAGGGAAGGAGGCTGTTGGCCAAGATCTCGCGATACATCGCCCCATCCATCCTCCCCTCAATATGGTGCAGTCGTCCTGTCCCCTTTGCAGAACAGCATCCCCAAAGAATGACGTTTCCACCTCCATGCTTCACGGTTGGGATGGTGTTCTTGGGGTTGTACTCATCCTTCTTCTACCTCCAAACACGGCGAGTGGAGTTTAGACCAAAAAGCTCTATTTTTGTCTCATCAGACCACATGACCTTCTCCCATTCCTCCTCTGGATCATCCAGCTGGTCATTGGCAAACTTCAGACGGGCCTGGACATGCGCTGGCTGCTTGAGCAGGGGGACCTTGCGTGCGCTGCAGGATTTTAATCCATGACGGTGTAGTGTGTTACTAATGGTTTTCTTTGAGACTGTGGTCCCAGCTCTCCTCAAGTCATTGACCAGGTCCTGCTGTGTAGTTCTGGGCTGATCCCTCACCTTCCTCATGATCATTGATGCCCCACGAGGTGAGATCTTGCATGGAGCCCCAGACCGAGGGTGATTGACCGTCATCTTGGTGGGTGCATAGTTCAATAATTATTCTAGATGGAAACTGGACTCTTGGAACTGATGTGTAGAACGTTCTCAAAGGCTAAATGCTAAGTAGAGCATGCCATTGCCAGCCCCTTGAACAGCACTGCAGGGTGACAGACTTCACTGGAGAGCCAGTGCAATCTACCATGCCATCCAACTGGGCCTCCTGTAGGGCTCTCTGTGATTATGTTGCATGTGAGAGGAGTTGGCTGGCTGAGTTCATATTCTTCTAGTCATATTCACATAGACCTTGGGAGAATCTCAAGCGTCCTCTCTCTTCGCCTCCTTATCGACACCCTTTGGAGGAGAAGGTCAGAGGGGAGGGACCTCTGGCTCTCACATCCAATGGATTTTGAAGTGGATGCGAGGAGAGAGGATGCGTGAGTATTCAGTTGAGATTCTCCCCTTGAATGACAACTCCCATGGGACTCTAGCAGCCTACCTATTTCTCACCATAACAACTGCTTGGGGTTTGAATCACTGCTCCACCCTGCCAAGCCTGTTGCCAGATAGCCAACTCCTCTGACATGTGCTGCCATCAAACCTGGGTTCAAATAATATTTTGGGTATTTCAATTACTTTCAGAGACATTTGAAAGTGAGTATTTAAGTAGGTGAATATTGGAATGTATATGGAAATACTAAAATACTCGGCAAGGAGGCCTACACTCTGACTCAAATACATTCCTGTGCATTTAACCAAGGTACAGTTGAAGTCGGATGTTTACATACACCTTAGCCAAAGACATTTAAACTCAGTTTTTCACAATTCCTGACATTTAATCCTAGTAAAAAATCCATGTTTTAGGACAGTTAGGATCACCACTTTATTTTGAGAATGTGAAATGTCAGTAGAGAAAATTATTTCTTTCAGCTTTGATTTCTTTCATCACATTCCCAGTGGGTCAGAAGTTTAAATACACTCAATTATTATTTGGTAGCATGGCCTTTAAATTGTTTAACTTGGGTCAAACATTTCAGGTAGCCTTCCACAAGCTTCCCACAATAAGTTGGGTGAATTTTGGCCCATTCCTCCTGACAGAGCTGGTGTAACTGAGTCAGGTTTGTAGGCCTCCTTGCTCACACACACTTTTTCAGTTCTGCCCCCAAAAATTCTATAGGATTGAGGTCAGAGCTTTGAGATGGCCACTCCAATACCTTGACTTTGTTGTCCTTAAGACATTTTGCCAGAACTTTGGAAGTATGCTTGGGGTCATTGTCCATTTGGAAGACCCATTTGCGACCAATATTTAACTTCCTGACTGATGTCTTGAGATGTTGCTTCAATACATCCACAAAATTTTCCTTCCTCATGAAGCCATCTATTTTGTGAAGTGCACCAGTCCCTCATGCGGCAAAGCACCTCCACAACATGATGCTGCCACCCCCATGCTTCACGGTTGGGATGGTGTTCTTTGGCTTGCAGGCCTCCCCCTTTTCCCTCCAAACACAGCGATGGTCATTATAGCCAAACAGTTCTATTTTTGTTTCATCAGACCAGAGGACATTTCTCCCTAAAGTACCATCTTTGTCCCCATGTGCAGTTGCAAACTGTAGTCTGGCTTTTTATGGCGGTTTTGGAGCAGTGGCTTCTTCCTTGCTTAGCGGCCTTTCAGGTTGTGTCGATATAGGACTCCTTTTACTGTGGATATAGATACTTTTGTACCTGTTTCCGCCAGCATCTTCACAAGGTCCTTTGCTGTTGTTCTGGGATTGATTTGCAGTTTTCACACCAAAGTACGTTCATCTCTAGGAGACAGAACGTGTCTCCTTCCTGAGCGGTATGATGGCTGCGTGGTCCCATGGTGTTCATACTTACGTACTATTGTTTGTACAGATGAACGTGGTACCTTCAGGCATTTGGAAATTGCTCCCAATGATGAACCAGACTTATGGAGGTCTACAATTCTTTTTGAGGTCTTGGCTGATTTCTTTAGATTTTCCCATGATGTCAAGCAAAGAGGCACTGAGTTTGAAGGTAGGCCTTGAAATACATCCACAAGTACACCTCCAATTGACTCAAATGATGTCAATTAGCCTAGCAGAAGCTTCTAAAGCCATGACATCATTTTCTGGAATATTCCAAGCTGTTTGAAGGCACAGTCAACTTAGTGTATGTAAACGTCCAACCCACTGGAGTTGTGATACAGTGAATTATAAGTGAAATAATCTGTCTGTAAACAACTGTTGGAAAAATTACTTGTGTCATGCAAAGTAGATGTCCTAACCGTCTTGCCAAAACTATAGTTTGTTAACAAGAAATTTGTGGAGTGGTTGAAAAACGACTTAATAACGTACAGTGGGGAGAACAAGTATTTGATAACCTGCTAAATCGGCAGTGTTTCCTACTTACAAAGCATGTGTAAATGTAAAACAAAAATCCAGAAAATCACATTGTATGATTTTTAAGTCATTAATTTGCATTTTATTGCATGACATAAGTATTTGGTACATCAGAAAAGCAGAACCTAATATTTGGTATAGAAACCTTTGTTTGCAATTACAGAGATCATACATTTCCTGTAGTTCTTGACTAGGTTTGCACACACTGCAGCAGGGATTTTGGCCCACTCCTCCATACAGACCTTCTCCAGATCCTTCAGGTTTCGGGGCTGTCGCTGGGCAATACGGACTTTCAGCTCCCTCCAAAGATTTTCTATTGGGTTCAGGTCTGGAGACTGGCTAGGCCACTCCAAGACCTTGAGATGCTTCTTACGGAGCCACTCCTTAGTTGCCCTGGCTGTGTGTTTCGGGTCGTTGTCATGCTGGAAGACCCAGCCACGACCCATCTTCAATGCTCTTACTGAGGGAAGGAGGCTGTTGGCCAAGATCTCGCGATACATCGCCCCATCCATCCTCCCCTCAATATGGTGCAGTCGTCCTGTCCCCTTTGCAGAACAGCATCCCCAAAGAATGACGTTTCCACCTCCATGCTTCACGGTTGGGATGGTGTTCTTGGGGTTGTACTCATCCTTCTTCTACCTCCAAACACGGCGAGTGGAGTTTAGACCAAAAAGCTCTATTTTTGTCTCA
The DNA here is from genome assembly GCF_013265735.2 of Oncorhynchus mykiss. Lineage (NCBI taxonomy): Eukaryota > Metazoa > Chordata > Actinopteri > Salmoniformes > Salmonidae > Oncorhynchus > Oncorhynchus mykiss. Next base: position 79,358,553 of record NC_048565.1, read on the forward strand.
TCAGACCACATGACCTTCTCCCATTCCTCCTCTGGATCATCCAGCTGGTCATTGGCAAACTTCAGACGGGCCTGGACATGCGCTGGCTGCTTGAGCAGGGGGACCTTGCGTGCGCTGCAGGATTTTAATCCATGACGGTGTAGTGTGTTACTAATGGTTTTCTTTGAGACTGTGGTCCCAGCTCTCCTCAAGTCATTGACCAGGTCCTGCTGTGTAGTTCTGGGCTGATCCCTCACCTTCCTCATGATCATTGATGCCCCACGAGGTGAGATCTTGCATGGAGCCCCAGACCGAGGGTGATTGACCGTCATCTTGAACTTCTTCCATTTTCTAATAATTGCGCCAACAGTTGTTGCCTTCTCACCAAACTGCTTGCCTATTGTCCTGTAGCCCATCCTAGCCTTGTGCAGGTCTACAATTTTATCCCTGATGTCCTTACACAGCTCTCTGGTCTTGGCCATTGTGGAGAGGTTGGAGTCTGTTTGATTGAGTGTTTGGACAGGTGTCTTTTATACAGGTAACGAGTTCAAACAGGTGCAGTTAATACAGGTAATGAGCAGAGAACAGGAGGGCTTCTTAAAGAAAAACGAACAGGTCTGTGAGAGCCGGAATTCTTACTGGTTGGTAGGTGATCAAATACTTATGTCATGCAATAAAATGCAAATTAATTATTTAAAAATCATACAATGTGATTTTCTGGATTTTTGTTTTAGATTCTGTCTCTCACAGTTGAAGTATACCTATGATAAAAATACAGACCTCTACATGCTTTGTAAGTAGGAAAACCTGCAAAATCGGCAGTGTATTAAAATACTTGTTCTCCCCACTGTAAGTGTATGTAAAGTTCCGACTTCAACTGTACTTGAAAATAGTATTTGAAACAAGTATTTGAAAATACTTTCAAGTAGTAGGCTATTTATAAGAAATTATTTGAAAATACTTTCAAATACTTCCAATAGAAGTCATTGATTTAGGCCACATTATTTGAAAACACTAAAATACTCAGAAAATAAGTATTTAAATAACAAATACTGAAATACATTCATTTGAACCCAGGTCTGGTTGCCATGCACACCATATATCATGGATGAGTGATAGAGGAGAATGAATGATAAAGAAGTTGGCTAAAGCAAAAACAGAACTGGCTTTACTCAGACCATTGCTATGCTCCACCTAGCCTAACCATGGCAACATAATAAGCTGCTATGTCAATGTCAAGCCTAATCTAACTAAGACAACTGTTCATGTTGACACGGTGCTGGGAGGTAGTCAAATGTTACTTTGTTATAATACATCATCCCCTCCCTTAATCATCTAACCAGGGTATGCTGCTGGGTGAAAGTATGTAATAATAAGATATGTTCTGTGGTTTATTTCATGCACTGTGTACTGGATTCCCATGATCTTTTAGCAGAAGCTACTCTTCCTGGGGTTCTAACCTCATACTCTTTGTGACTAGTAAAATTACAAATACTACTGATGCACAAAGTAATTGCGAGTCACTGCTTGAATTAATGCAGAGGAGAATTTGTTTCAAACTGTATTGATTTGTTGACCCCAGATATCTGGTTGTCAGGGTTGATAGAATAGAGCAGGGGCTCTCAAACTTTCTCATGAGAAATGGACCGTTCTTCTGTAACCCAAATGAAGAAGAAATAGTATGCGATTATAGATGTATTCTCATAATTCGTGACCCACCTCCCACATGTCCTGGGCCCACTTTGGGTCCCGGCCAATAGTTTAAGAAACCCTGGAATAAACCCATCTATTCTAATCAAAAATAGAAGTGCAAGATTTAAAAGTGTTGGTCCTGTTTCATAAGCTGAAATAAAATATGCCAGAAATGTTCCATACGGACAAAAAACGTGTTTCTCTAAAATGCTGTGCACAAATTTGTTTACATTCCTGTTAGTGAGCATTTCTACTTTGCCAATATAATACAGCCAAGAGTTCCAATACACTGGTACTCTTGCGCCCTCTTGTGATAGAAATGTTGAAGGAACATTACTGCCCTTTCCCAATTAGAGAGACGGGGAGCATCGTCTGCCTCATCTCAATGAAATATATCCCACGCTCCTGTCCCCTCAGGTTGGCAGTTAGATTACTCAGAGGTGAGTACTCTGCGAAGGGGGTTACTTTGATAGCCAAATTACAACCTGTTAACACAGTCTTATTTGTGGTCTCCTTCCTTTCATGGCCATTGGTATGAAATAACGTCTAAATTAAAAGCAAATTGGTTAACCCATGGTCTGATAATTTTACAGCACAATTTTCATCATACGAGATTCTCCTACCTACAGCCCACCCTACATAGTCTTGCAAGGTCAAACGTTATTCTTGCATTCGTTTAGAGGACAGGCTTCAATTTACCCAAATGAATTGACAAACCTAATTGGTCGGCAGTGCTGATGTTTCTGGAGGGGCTGGAAGTGGTTATTTAAATTAACAGCAGGCCCTCTGTAATCCCTATACTCCATGCCTTCTTACCCTCTAAACCATTTGATCAAACTGGTGCCCATAGTAGTCTTATGTCTCATATCAGAACAAATGAAAATATCTTTGTATTTTTCCATTGATAAATTGTTTAGCTTTCTGATAACCTCTTTCCAAGGCACCAAGCGTCTGGGAATGAGATTAGTTATCTGAAGAAATGTTACTGGGGCTGCAATATTTCCTTTCGGCCACTAGATGGTGCACAGGAAATTGTGAAAGGGAACCAAGAATTGAGTGACCCAACAATACTGAGAGTTACGGACAGTCTATATTGCCTAAATGAGGTGAAAGTGAAGAGGACACATAGGACTTATTACATAACTTTCATTGCTTATGTTGTTTAAACAGAAATGTAATTACTCATTAACATGTTTTTACATAGTAACGTCTCTAATTGCTTAGTAAAAGCATTGAGCGTTTTTGTAATGAATATAAGTGGTTGCACCTAATGAGGCATGTCATTAAAATATATTAAATGTATAGAAGCTGTAATGACAACAGGAATAGTTTCTGATTTGGGGTGAAGCCGTCATACTGAAAACAAAGAGAGATAGCATCTTAAAAGCAATTTAATGGTTTTGCACATATTTAACAGAGAGGGTAAAAGTCTACTGGTGCAGTTCCATCTACCTGTGACCTTGGTCCATATTAAACTACATACCTAGAGAAGCTGCTATGGAAAACAAGCTTTCTCCCATCATGGCATTGTTGATTGTGCAATATGAAGAAATATTTCATTACAATAGGTACAGTGACAGAGAAATGCACACTATTTATCAAATAGCCAGAGATTTTTAGCAAAAATGATAATATGCAGTGCTATAGCCAACAAGCAAGCAACCATTTTCCCATGACAAGACTTATTCCAGTAAACGCTATAGAATTCACTTTTCCACTTAACAATGCTTAAAGTGTTTATTGTATTGTACATACATTTTTTTATGCTCAATACATTTTAAACATACATAATGCAACTCAAATATGTAGGAAAACAAATTTAATAAAGAACAGAATAATGTTTTCATTAATCTGTGTTAATCTGTGTTCTAGTTCTTCATGGATATCCAACATACTGGCTGGTCTTAGCAATTTGAGCCGGACTAGTATATGATAACATTGTACAAAAAATCATGACAAACGTAAAGGAAAACTCCACCCAAAAACTATATTTTGGTATTTATTTCATTAGTCCACAGTTGATAAAGTCCCAAAATGTTTTGTATGTCAGCAGTCAAGTTTTAAGATATTGGCCTTTCAAGAAGCAAAGTTTAAATTGCCACATCATGATGTGTTTTGCATGAACATTATGATGTGGCAAGTGACACTTTGGCTGTGTTCAAAACAACTGGGAACTCGGAAATCTCTGACTTCAGTGCGTTTAAGACAACTGGGAAGTCAAAAAAAGAAAAGAATGTCAACCTGCCTCTTTCTAGAGTTCCGACCTGAAGATCACTGAAGTCATGATTTGACCTCATATTTTTCTGAGTTCCCAGTTGTCTTGAACGTACCATTTGCGTCTTGAAAGTCCAATATCCTGAAGCGATATGACAGAAATTTGCCACAGTGATGGAGAAAATGAACCCCCGTCTTTTCATCCAAATGAATGTGTTATACTACGTTTTAGGGGATAAAATGAGACTACATTGAAGCTTAATGGTTGTAGAGCTTATTAGTAAGTGAAATTAAACTGGTTTTTAATAGTTTGTTATAGACAAGTTATACACACAGTTCAAAGCACCGCTGACTTTGCTTTTCAACTCAGAAGAATGTCATCTTTCAAAGATCGCCTCACAAAACTGAGGCCAGACCCTAGAAACAACATACTATTACAAAAAGAACAGGGAAAAAACCACCAAAGCAACAAGTGAAAAGCAGGGGGATGAGAAAGCAGAAAAACAGAGAGAAAATACAAAGAAATCTTAACTGGAAACCCTGTCTTGTTTTTCAGCGGTGAATTATGGATGGTTTACAATGTCAGCTGCCCAAAGCATCATGTCTACCGTAACATAATTTCTCATCTTTTTTTGTTTGTTCCTTATCTTAAAAAAAGAAAATGGCATACTGTATTTGACCTCTGAGCCCAGCTGTAGGATTGTTAGGCACAGAGTGTGGAGTTTTGGCTCTGAGCTTGCATGCTGGAGTCTGGCTTTAAGAGGAGCAGGGGAGATGAGAGGAATGGCATTGGGGGGCTGAGGGGTCTATTTCTTTTTGCTGAAAAGGCTGAAGCGCTTTTCTTTGTCCTTCTCACGCTTGCCAGGGCTGGACTCAGTTGCCAGGGCGACGGAGGCGGGCAGGGTCTGGGCTCGGCTGGAGGCGGGGGTGCTATGGCTGCTGGGGGTCATCTCGGTCTTATCAGAGGACGCAGCGCTGGAGATGGCCTCCATCCACGAGTTCATCTCCTCCTGCGGCCCAGACAAGGATTTATCAGGACACACATCACAGATCATACCAATACATCAACATTCAGACACCCACGCCATCCACATGGAGACAAGGACTGAAGATAGTAAACAACATTCATAGGAAGAACGTCACTCACATACACTGTACGAATTTATAGCTAAACAAACTTACATCCTCGTTGGCTTGGAAGAGATACTCATTGCCATCTGTAGCTCTGTAAAAGGAAAATAAAAACTTGAGTAAAGCATACTACTGGCTACAGTATGCAAGACCTCATCAAGACACAGAGGGAGCTATTCACTAAGTAGTGCTCACTTCAGTTTGAACACATGTTTCTTCTTCTTGTAGTCGAGGGCGACCTCACACGCAGCATCCTTCAGGCTGATGGGGATCTGGTTGTGGTAAGGGATCCCCTGGCTGGCACTCTTATGGTCTTTGTAGAAGCCCATCTCCCGGTTGTTGATCACGCAATACACATTGTGCCAGGATCTGAAACAGACAAAAAGTTGTCAGTGCAGTGCCAGCAAAATAATTTGTCAGGAATGTCACTATATACACACAAAAGTATGTGGACATCCTTTAAAATTAGTGGATTCAGCTAGTTCAGCCACACCCTTGCAGACAAGTGTATAAAATCGGGCACACAGCCATGCAATCTCCATAGACAAACATAGGCAATAGAATGACCTTACTGAAGAGCTCAGTGACTTTCAATGTGGCACCGTCATTGGATGCCACCTTCCCAACAAGTCAGTTCGGCAAATTTCTGCCCTGCTAGAGCTAAGGGCTGTTATTATGAAGTGGAAACGTCTGGGCGCAACAACAACTCAGCCGCAAAATGGTAGGCCACACAAGTTCATAGAATGGGAATGCCGAATGCTGAAGCACATAAGGCATAAAAATAATCTGTCCTCAGTTGCAACACTCACTAGCGACTTCCAAACTGCCTCGAAGCAACGTCAGCACAATAACTGTTTGTCATGAGCATCATAAAATGGGTTTCCATGGCTGAGCAGCTGCACACAAGCCTAAGTTCACCATGCACATCGTCAAGCGTCGGCTGGAGTGGTGTAAAGCTCACCGCCATTGGACTCTGGCGCAGTGGAAACACGTTCTCTGGAGTGATGAATCAAGCTTCACCATCTGGCAGTCTGGCTGACAGATCTGTGTTTGGAGGATGCCAGGAGAACACTACCCGCCCAAATGCATAATGCCAACTAAAGTTCGGAGGAGGAATAATGATCTGGGGATGTTTTTCATAGTTTCTTAGTTCCAGTGAAGGGAAATATTAACGCTACAGCATACAAATGGCATTCTAGACGATTAAGCGCTTCCAACTTTGTGGCAACAGTTTGGGGAAGGACCTTTCCTGTTTGAGCATGATAATGGATTGTCAAGATCGGTGTGGAAGAACTTGAAATGGCCTGCACAGAGCACTAACCTCAACCCCATCGAACACCTTTGGGATGAACTGCGAGCCACACCTAAATCAACCAACCTCACAGATGCTCTTGTTGCTGAATGGAAGTAAGTCTCCGCAGCAATGTTCCAACATCTAGTTCAAAGCCTTCTCAGAAGAGTGGAGGCTGTTATAGTAGCAAAGGGGGGGACCAACTCCATATTAACGTCCATGATTTTGAAATGATGTTTGACGAGCAGGTGTCAACGTACACTACAGTTCAAAAGTTTGGGGTCACTTAAATGTCCCTGTTTTTGAAAGAAAATATCAAATTGATCAGAAATACAGTGTAGACATGGTTAATGTTGTAAATTACTATTGTAGCTGGAAACAGCTGATTTTTCTATGGAATATCTACATAGACGAGTTTCAGAAGAAGGTTCTTTGTTTCTGGACATTTTGAGCCTGTAATCGAACCCACAAATGCTGATGCTCCAGATACTCAACTAGTCTAAAGAAGGACAGTTTTATTGCTTCTTTAAATCAGAACAGTTTTCAGCTGTGCTAACATAATTGCAAAAGGGTTTTCTATTGATCAAGTAGCCTTTTAAATTTATAAACTTTGATTAGCTAACAATGTACCGAGCCCGTACGGGAGTTGTAGCGATGAGACAAGATAGTAGCTACTAAAAAAAAAAAATTGGATACCACGAAATTGGGGAGAAAAAGATGTAAAAATTAAAAAATAAATAATAATAATAATAATAATAATAATAATAATAATAATAATAATAATAATAATAATAATAATAATAATATATCCACACAATATTCCTGCCTCACGATGCCATCTATTTTGTGAAGTGCACCAGTCCCTCCTGCAGCAAAGCACCCCCACAACATGATGCTGCCACCCCCATGCTTCACGGTTGGGATGGTGTTCTTTGGCTTGCAAGCCTGCCCCTTTCTCCTCCATACATAACGATGGTCATTATGGCCATACAGTTCTATTTTTGTTTCATCAGACCAGAGGACATTTCTCCAAAAAGTACGATCTTAGTCCCCATGTGCAGTTACAAACCGTATTCTGGCTTTTTATGGCGGTTTTGGAGCAGTGGCTTCTTCATTGCTGAGCGGCCTTTCGGGTTATGTCGATAAAGGACTCGTTTTACTGTGGATAGATACTTTTGAACCAGAATCTTCACAAGGTCCTTTGCTGTTGTTCTGGGATTGATTTGTACTTTTCTCACCAAAGTACGTTCATCTCTAGGAGACAGAAGGCGTCTCCTTCCTGAGCGGTATGATGGCTGCATGGTCCCATGGTAGTTATACTTGCGTACTATTGTTTGTACAGATGGACGTGGCATCTTCAGGCGTTTGTGGGATGAACCAGACCAAGGATGAATCAGACTTGTGGATGTCCACATTTTTTTTCTTGGCTGATTTATTTAGATTTTCCCATAATGACAAGCAAAGAGGCACTGAGTTTGAAGGTAGGCCTTGAAATACATCCACAGGTAGAACTCCAATTGACTCAAATTATGTCAATTAGCCTATCAGAAGCTTCCTAAAGCCATAACATAATTTTCTGGAATTTTCCAAGCTGTTTAAAGGCACAGTCAACTTAGTGTATGTACACTTCTGACCCACTGGAATTGTGATGCAGTGAATTATAAGTCTGCCTGTAAACAATTGTTGGAAAAATGACTTGTGTCATGCACAAAGTAGATTTGCCAAAACTATAGTTTGTTAATAAGACATTTGTGGAGTGGTTGAAAAACTAGTTTTAATGACTCCAACCTAAGTGTATGTCAACTTTCTACTTCATCTGTATCTGTGTGTACCTGCTGGATGCCTTCTTGTTGTGACCCTCCCACTCGTGTTTGCGGTGCAGGTAGCCTTCCATCTGGTTGGCTGGGGCTGAGTCCTGGGACTTGGCCGGGAGTGTGGCAGCCTGGCTGGGCTTGACCTTGCGTGCTTCACCGGGCGACCCGCCTGGGCTGGGCTCCTCCACCCCATTAACGATGTCACTTTCCTCTCCGTTGTCCTGTCAGAAACAAGTATTAGAGAAGGCTGGGGCTAGACAACACACAGTGGAGCTGGAAGTCAGAGTTGGATAAAGCTTCATGCAGGATGAGAGGCAGTGTAGAAACATTCAGTATGTTCCCTTTGATTGCTATATGACAACATGGCTTTAAGACAAGTATAGTTAAGTTCAAAGCGGTATTCTCTACAACTATTGTACTGTAAATGAGAAATAAATATTTCATCACAATGCGTCTCCACATTTCCATTTGATGAGGAAAAATGTCTTCAAAAGAGCCTTTGGATAGGTGTCTGTATAAACCAAAACAATGCCATTACACCAGCCTCAAACTGGCAATGTGGTGTGCCTCTATTTCACAATTATAGCCCAGAGTCATCATAAGATGAATGACACACACAGAACCCCAGAGCTGAGTCACCTCTGAGTGACTGTGCTATCCTCACGTCATGTCTCAATCTTTGTATCACCCACATTGTTGCGACTTTGTCTGTGTAACTTTTGTTCTCCAACCTCTGGCTATAATATAACCTCTGGCTATAATGCTCCATATAGTTCCTCAGCTCTTAGAGTTCAGTGCCTGAGGTGACACTAATCAAGTATTTAACTGCATCTCCGTCTGACTGTTTTCTCTAACCCGCTCACTGGATCTCTCCAACTTACTCTCTGACATCAAGTGCCCTCGATTTGAGACTTGATTTGTGACTTTTACTCTAACCGGACTCTCCAATGACTCAATCTGACTGATTCACAATGAACCTCTGCCTCCATCTTTTTTTACACTTTTTATTGAACCTTTATTTAACTAGGCAAGTCAGTTAAGAACAAATTCTTATTTACAATGACGGCCTACCCCGGCCAAACCCGGACGACACTGGGCCAATTGTGCGCCGCCCTGTGGAACTCCCAATCACAGCCGGATGTGATGCAGCCTGGATTCAAGCCAGGTTCTACAGTGACACCTATTGCACTGAGATGCAGTCTCTTAGACCACTGCGCCACTCGAGAGCCCAAATCTGACTCTAGACGTCTGATATGAGGTTACACTAACAGTTTTCGATTCACTCTCACCTGCAGTGACTCACTGTTTGACAAACTCAAATGCCGATAATCTAAGCTTGGTTAGAGGGATACGCTTGCAAATGCAGTAAAAATCTGTAAACCACCTCAGTCAACCTTTATATAAATTCTGAGAAAAGCTGAGCCACTACTGATCTAGAAGAGCGTTGGATTATGGGATTGATTATAGTGGGACCGGGGTCCAGCTGAGACAGCAAGAAAGAGCATTTCAAAGACATGCACAGATCAGAGGTTAGGACATGCCCACCACATTGCCACACCCACACAAAACACTGTTGAATAAATAGATAGAAAGGGAGTGAAAAGGAGGGAAAGGAGGGAAAGACCAAACCAAAATCCCAAACAATTAGCACATTGTTTGAACTCATTGACATTTGTTTAATTATTGTAAAGTGAAGGGGAAGGCAAAATTGGCCAGTTAAAATATTATTTCACAACACACCCACTCCAACTCATTACCCATTACTGAGCTCTTCAAGGCTGGACCAATCATGGATACTTTTACTGAGCGCTTGCCAGGCGATGGACAAATCCTTGATGCTTATACAGAGATCCTGCCATTGGCTGGACCAACACTGGAGATGGACTGCATCGCTGCCAGGTTTTGCAGTCTTCGATTGGTGCAACATGGGAGTGATATCTGTCATCACCTCTTTGTTAAATGTTCAGGGTAAAAGCTAAAATAGTTTTTCGCTTGGGCTGACACTCATATCGGGAATTATATTATTAATGGTCACATCTGCACCCAAATTCTCTCTCAAATATGTTCTCCAAACTGATAATAATCCAGCTAGACTGATCACCTATACATAAATACTCAGATCAACTTTGATTGAATTGGAGGATCATTTTGATAGTAGTAACTGTAGTTACCTTAGAAATTACCCGTATGCAGAACTATACACACTAACCTTAGAATTGCTCAAACATTGATCTCCCAGTTTGGATGGGTGCCTTTTTACACCAAAATAAAATACTGTAGATTTAATGTCAGACGTCCACTGGATAAATGATATCTACATGACAATGAAATTAAAAATGGAATGAAAAAAGTATTGCACAAGAATGTGTGTAAAACAACCCCGGAACGAAACCATAGAATATACAACAATAACAGTTGTCACTGAAAGTGGAAGGTGATTTAACAACAATGACGACATGCAAAACAATATACCAACATAAGACATGAGGACAAAAACGCGGTACAAGGACAACACAAACAGAACAAACATGGGAAGTGATTGACTATCAAGGTTTTATTGGGGAAAGTGTGTTAGTGTGGTGTGTGCAAGGAAGAAATGATTCAAGGGTGGACCAACACGAACATAACCAGGGAGGAAATGAAGATCCGATACACAGAGCTATAGTAACATGAAAAGTGACATGAGAACATGAAAGCAGGTACCATAGACCAATGAATGACTGATAGTGTGCGTAGAGGGATATGCACCCGTTCCTAACACATTCGCCACCACTGATACAACCTAAAAACAGAATTACCACAGTGAAGTGATATGAATACCCCTTCCACATAGTGAAATGAATCATACATAGTGAACTGGTATTTGAGATGGTACTGTATGATGGCGTTATGACATGTATGGGTGGTCTGGACGAGGGTGAAGACGATGTGAAATGAATCATACATAGTGAACTGGTATTTGAGATGGTACTGTATGATGGCGTTATGACATGTATGGGTGGTCTGGACGAGGGTGAAAATGTGAAATGGATGGACATCTGGGAAAGATACAGTAGCTACTCACTAGTTTTGATTTCTTGAATTTTATATAACCTTTTTTTTATTCAGGTAAGTCACTGAGATAAAAATCTATTTTGCAAGAGACCTGGTTGACTTGATCTGGTGCAACTTGAAACCTGAGAGGACTAAAGAATATGATTTAATGGCATTACTGAGTGACCGATTTAAGTTGTGCACTTTGTCTGTCAGTTATTCAGGTTCCACATGGTAAGTTTGTAAATAATAACATACATAAACAGTATTATCATCAGGGATGGAGACAGGAGGAGAGGAGTGTCGAGCTGAGGGGGAAAAGAGAAAGAAGGGAGAGGGGAAAGGAAAGAGGAAATAAGGAAAAGACACCAACAGAAATCTACACAGTGAGTGGGTGGGGGGGGGGGGGGGGGTCCTTTTTCATTCCCCCACACATACACGGTTGGGTAGGTTACTTTATAAATGTATTCCGTTACTTGTTACCTGTCCAAAATTGTAATCAGTAAAGTAACTTTTGGATTACCCAATCTAACATTATCTGATTACATTCAGTTACTTTTAGATTACTTTCCCCTTAAGAGGCATTAGTAGAAGACAAACATGTATGTAACCAATTGAACAACATCTATTGCAGGATTAATCAATGTTAAAGTTTACATAGCTGGCCATATATGGATGTTACATTTTACTTTGTGGGTTGGTTATGTAGGCTTCTTCTAACCCATCGCTTTCTACTACATATAATAATAATACCATTAAATTATATCTTTACATTAAAAACCAAGTCTATCAGAATTCCATTCATTCCAATAAATGTTAAACCCCTTCATCTTCAAGAATAGGACTTGGAAATATGGAAATATAGATTAGCCAAAATATTTTACCTGAGCATGACCCCAAAACTAAGAACTTATTAGCCAGCCCTACTCTGTTTAGGATTTTGCTGTCATGGACTGATTTGAAAAATAAATGCTGCGCTAATGGAATGGCATGCTTGGAGGGCTAATGAAAAGTGCTATTTACATGTGAAAAATGAATGCCATATGCTGCATTTGCTATACGCCTATTGTTTAACTTTTTGTTGGTGACACTTTGATATCTTATCTTGATAATATGCAGCTGTTAAAAGGGCAAATCCACAGATGAAACAATAACAAAACATTTGCCCAGCCTCTTTTGGTAAAAAGCTGAGGGATGGGCCTGGAGAAATGTAACCACTCTCAGATTAATAGATAGAGCTATGAATACAAGGTCTGACCATCCATGATATCAAAATTATTGTTTCAACAATGCTATGAGGCTATACAGTGTTTGTTTACATGTCTACAAACATCGAGAAAAACAAGCTTATATTTTGGGTTCTGATGTGGTACGACAGTTGAACTATGCTCATGAGGCATTTCGAAGTTATATTCTAGAGAGACAGATATAATTCCAAAAATGGATGTAGCAACTACAGATTGCCCCTTTAAGTCTATCAAAAGTGAGCTAGTTGGAACATGTGTCCTTTAGGCCTATGGATAAAAAAAATATATAAAATTTGCAGCATGAATTAGATTGAGCAATAAAAGCCACACTTTATTCCATAGGCTGGGATCCGCACTGTGCAGCTGTTGAGAGAGAGCACATTTTTCACTGGCTTCAAAAATAATGATTTATAGGCAGCTTAAACTTCTTAAATTCAACCATTATTGGGTTCAAATACACATTTAGATTTGTGAAGAGCCATCCACAAGCACAATCCGTAAGGCGCAAATAGCTAAATGACAGAGCAGCAGTGTGATTCACATCAATGCGCTATGTAGAGATCAGTAATAAGTGATATCCGTATCGCCGTAGACTCCACCACTGCTGTTATCCTTACCGCCAAGCGTTTATTCAAGTTGGATAATCTTTGGATGCCGACAGCAGTCGTACCATTGGAAGACACAGCTTGGACTGTGGCCTACAAAAGCCTATTCCCGCGATCCATCAAACCCATTTGGTGTGTCGTCACAGGGGTGTCTGACTTGTGGTCAGACTCACTCAGGTGGAACAAACTTAAACGTGCGCCTTTTTTCAATGCTGATTTGAACGTCATTGAGAAACAGAAGTCAGATTTTTTTCCGCAAACTTCCTACTGAATTTAAAAGTAATCCTTGAAGTAATCTAGTTTTTCAAAAGTATCTGTAATCTGATTACAATATTTTTGCTAGTAACGGATTAGAGTTACCTGTGTAAAAAAAAATTACCCCAACCCTGTATACACACACACACACACACACACGTGTCCATTCATACACACGCACTGTGAGTGTGCTTGTGCTTGTGTCACATTATGCTTAACTTTCTATCAACCAATAAATCATTTCAATCCACTAGGATTAAAATGTAATAATGTATTAACTTATTGTTTTGATCCTTTGCTCAATCTCAATCTCTGCTTTTGAAATAGGGTTGCCTAACTCAACTTTATATCTGGTCCTCTACCATCCAAATTGGTTTCATATCTTATTTCCACCTTCCCATGTAATCTTTGCTCTGCTTACATCTGATCAGCTACTGCATCTACCATCTGATCAGTTACTGCAGCTACCATCCATCAGTTACTGCAGCTACCATCCATCAGTTACTGCAGCTACCATCCGATCAGCTACTGCAGCTACCATCCGATCAGCTACTGCAGCTACCATCCGATCAGCTACTGCAGCTACCATCCGATCAGCTACTGCAGCTACCATCCGATCAGCTACTGCAGCTACCATCCGATCAGCTACTGCAGCTACCATCCGATCAGCTACTGCAGCTACCATCTGATCAGCTACTGCAGCTACCATCTATCAGTTACTGCAGCTACCATCCATCAGCTACCATCCATCAGTTACTGCTGCTACAATCCATCAGCTACCATCCATCAGTTACTGCAGCTACCATCCATCAGCTACCATCCATCAGTTACTGCAGCTACCATCCATAAGCTACCATCCATCAGTTACTGCAGCTACCATCCATCAGCTACCATCCATCAGTTACTGCAGCTACCATCCATCAGCTACCATCCATCAGCTACCATCCATCAGCTACCATCCATCAGTTACTGCAGCTACCATCCATCAGCTACCGCAGCTACCATCTACCGCAGCTACCATCTACCGCAGCTATCAGCTACCAGCTACCGCAGCTACCATCTATCAGCTACCGCAGCTACCAACTATCAGCTACCGCAGCTACCATCTATCAGCTACCGCAGCTACCATCTATCAGCTACCGCAGCTACCATCTATCAGCTACCGCAGCTACCATCTATCAGCTACCGCAGCTACCATCTATCAGCTACCGCAGCTACCATCTATCAGCTACCGCAGCTACCATCTATCAGCTACCGCAGCTACCATCTATCAGCTACCATCTATCAGCTACCGCAGCTACCATCTATCAGCTACCATCTATCAGCTACTGCAGAGCAGGTCCAGCGCTAAGCAGTCCTCAGTGTTTGATCTATCAATAAAGGCACCAGTCGGTTTGAAGCAATATGAAGGTATAAAAGATTAAAGCACTAATAACTAACCTATTAAGCAAAACAACTCTGATCTAATTATCCATGTTCAGTCCAGCAACATCCGCTGTGATAGAATTAGATTAGGTGAATAAAAAAAACGGCAACACAGGAAACTGCAATCAGCAAAGCTAATTTGCATTAATACACATTACGCAAATAAAATAAAAAGGAATACTCAAGGTAGGATAAGGTATAGTGTTTTGTAACGGACATAGGATAAGGTATAGTGTTTTGTAACGGACATAGGATAAGGTATAGTGTTTTGTAACGGACATAGGATAAGGTATAGTGTTTTGTAACGGACATAGGATAAGGTATAGTGTTTTGTAACGGACATAGGATAAGGCTAAATGGTAAATGAGGAATAAGTGTGACTAATTGTCTGAATCACTGCTGGGGGGTGGAGGGTGTACAGTCCTCCCCTTGGGTGGGGGGGCAGGGGGTGTTGGGGGTCACGGTCCGACCCACCCGCCATTCTTGCCCCCAGTCCCAGTCCTGCGGGTCTGAAAGCTGGTGTACTTTTGGTAGGCTGGGGAGCGGTAACTAACCCGAGGGGAGTCCTGGTCCGATGGCAGTCCGTTCTGAGACACCTGCTCACCCTCCCTGTAAGGACGACACACACAGAGACGTCAGTCTCAAACATAGTGCAGTATAAACACACTGGGACATTCATAACACACAGACAGACAGTCCCAAATGCTGTATCTATAAACACACAGAAAACAGTCAGCCCCAAACAACACACCTAAAGGTAGACTCAGAAATGTGATGTAAGTGCACAAAGTAAACAGCATAGTGGTTTATTTCCTCTCCTTTTTTTTGTGAATTTTTACCCCTTTTTCTCCCCAATTTCGTGTTGTCCAATGGTTGAAGTAGCTACTATCTTGTCTCATCGCTACAACTGTTTTGGCCTTGTACCACACACGTGCAGATTCTGTGTGTGACTGTATGAGAGCGAAGTTTTGCATCTAGCTCATCTCAATATCGGCGGTGCTGCTCAAGGCAACGTCATTTCACTGAGTCTACCTCTGTCTGTTTATAGGTTGATTCAGATCCCCATTAGCTTTTGCAGAAGCAGCAGCTACTCTTCCTGGGGTCCACAGAAAACACAAAACAGACTGATCAACAAGGACAGCCAAACAAATGTAAAACACAACCATATACAGTGCCTTGCGAAAGTATTCGGCCCCCTTGAACTTTGCGACCTTTTGCCACATTTCAGGCTTCAAACATAAAGATATAAAACTGTAATTTTTTTGTGAAGAATCAACAAGTGGGACACAATCATGAAGTGGAACGACATTTATTGGATATTTCAAACTTTTTTAACAAATCAAAAACTGAAAAATTGGGCGTGCAAAATTATTCAGCCCCTTTACTTTCAGTGCAGCAAACTCTCTCCAGAAGTTCAGTGAGGATCTCTGAATGATCCAATGTTGACCTAAATGACTAATGATGATAAATACAATCCACCTGTGTGTAATCAAGTCTCCGTATAAATGCACCTGCACTGTGAAAGTCTCAGAAGTCCGTTAAAAGCGCAGAGAGCATCATGAAGAACAAGGAACACACCAGGCAGGTCCGAGATACTGTTGTGAAGAAGTTTAAAGCCAGATTTGGATACAAAAATATTTCCCAAGCTTTAAACATCCCAAGGAGCACTGTGCAAGCGATAATATTGAAATGGAAGGAGTATCAGACCACTGCAAATCTACCAAGACCTGGCCGTCCCTCTAAACTTTCAGCTCATACAAGGAGAAGACTGATCAGAGATGCAGCCAAGAGGCCCATGATTACTCTGGATGAACTGCAGAGATCTACAGCTGAGGTGGGAGACTCTGTCCATAGGACAACAATCAGTCGTATATTGCACAAATCTGGCCTTTATGGAAGAGTGGCAAGAAGAAAGCCATTTCTTAAAGATATCCATAAAAAGTGTTGTTTAAAGTTTGCCACAAGCCACTTGGGAGACTCACCAAACATGTGGAAGAAGGTGCTCTGGTCAGATGAAACCAAAATTGAACTTTTTGGCAACAATGCAAAACGTTATGTTTGGCGTAAAAGCAACACAACTGAACACACCATCCCCACTGTCAAACATGGTGGTGGCAGCATCATGGTTTGGGCCTGCTTTTCTTCAGCAGGGACAGGGAAGATGGTTAAAATTGATGGGAAGATGGATGGAGCCAAATACAGGACCATTCTGGAAGAAAACCTGATGGAGTCTGCAAAAGACCTGAGACTGGGACGGAGATTTGTCTTCCAACAAGACAATGATCCAAAACATAAAGCAAAATCTACAATGGAATGGTTCAAAAATAAACATATCCAGGTGTTAGAATGGCCAAGTCAAAGTCCAGACCTGAATCCAATCGAGAATCTGTGGAAAGAACTGAAAACTGCTGTTCACAAATGCTCTCCATCCAACCTCACTGAGCTCGAGCTGTTTTGCAAGGAGGAATGGGAAAAAATGTCAGTCTCTCGATGTGCAAAACTGATAGAGACATACCCCAAGCAACTTACAGCTGTAATCGCAGCAATAGGTGGCGCTACAAAGTATTAACTTAAGGGAGCTGAATAATTTTGCACGCCCAATTTTTCAGTTTTTGATTTGTTAAAAAAGTTTGAAATATCCAATAAATGTCGTCCCACTTGTTGTTGATTCTTCACAAAAAAAATACAGTTTTATATCTTTATGTTTGAAGCCTGAAATGTGGCAAAAGGTCGCAATGTTCAAGGGGGCCGAATACTTTCGCAAGGCACTGTACAAACAAAACAACTAAAGAATAACATGTGTAGATTGTGTGCGTTAGAGTGTGATAGCGTGTGTCATTTCACAGTCCCTATTATGCCATGAGATATTGTTTTATACATTTTTTGAAGGTCATTCGGCTGTTTGCTTGAGTAATTGGAGATGGGAGTTCCATGTGATTACGGCTCTGTGTAATACTGTGCAAAATACTTTATAGTATTTATAAAACACACGGGGACAAACAAGACCAGAATAGAGCATGCCTGTTGAGAGAGCATGCCTAAACACTGACACAGAACAGAAGCACTAAATAAGTCATGACAGACAGACCAAACAACATTTTAGTGTGGTGCTCCAGGCTTTTCTCTCACCTCTGCTGTGGCGATGCATCGTCCGTCTGGGTCTCTGCAGGTGGTGGATTCCTCTTCCTCTCTTCTTCCTCTTGCTGTCTTCTCACTTCCAGTAATTCCATCTGCATCGCAAACCGACACACAAATCATTAATGACCAACCTAATTAGTCAGATTGAAATTGAGAAACTAAAGTCATTTCATTAAGTCAATTTGACTGATAGACAAATGAGATGAGATTTGGAGAATGTAGTGGACATTCTACCTTTAACTATTAATGAGGAGAGGCAAAAAAATCAATCAATCAAGGTATTAGTTTTATTAAAAAACGTATTATAATAAGGAGGCTGGTCGCCCCACCCCCCACAGGAGAAGGAGTGAGAGCCCACTGAGTGGAGTTAGCTTCTGGGTTATATACCATCTCAGGATAGGTCAGGATAGGCACAACCTCATAGATGACGTACAATGGTTCCAAACACCAACCCCACACATCCTGTGCCAGACCTTCGGCCCCAAATACAAAGAACTTGTTTTGTTCAGTACTTAGGACATTTGTTGTTACTTTGTTCTCTCCCCTAGTTCAAGGTGAAAACTATCTCCCCCTAGGAGGTGACTGACGCACCGACACTGTGGAGACAAGTGATTGGTTCCCTATTACTCACACCATCCCTTCACATGGTTTGCAATAAAGACACATAGTTCATATATGGAAACAATGTTTCCTTCTGACCTCCTTTGCCATACGCCCTGCTGATATTCTGCATAGCAACAGGGACATGTAGACACACATGACTTCTCCCCTCTCTGGACCCCAAGTGACTGAGGCCCACATATGGGAGGAAGTGCAGCTGTCAACCCCAGAGTCCGAAAGGAGACATTCTAATGGCGAGTGCTCAACAGTTCACTCATAAGCATATTCTGCTGATAAGACATCTTAATTATCTTGGTTACCTAGCTAACACCGATTTCTCCACCACAATCTTTCCCCAGAAACAGGCTCCAAAACAGAACAATAGCTCTGTTATTGGTGTGCAGGATATAACCTTTACTCTGTCTAGGATCAAGAGGAACCAGTCAGTTTCTGTCATATTATTGGCGGAGCGGCCAGACATCATTGGTTACCCTACACACAGAACAGTTAGAACAGGCCTCTTAATTTGCACACACACTTATCTTATATGAGTTAGTTTCTTTAACCATCTCAAGCCCAAGAAAAATTCCCCTCACAGGATGGATGCCTAATCTAATTAAAAACTAAATTGAGTTATTGTATGACTGGTTTAACCTACAGCCCTGTGAGTTGTGAACATCCCCTGTCCTCTCACCGTAGTCAGCCGTTCCAGCGCTGAGAAGCGCTCCTCCCAGGTGGCAGCGGACTTCTCAAAGGCCTCGTGTCTCTTGATGAGTTTCTCCACCTCGTCCACGTTCTGCCCCATCTCCCTGCTGGACAGGTACGGCTCCTGTCCCAGCAGCCATGACTCAGCCACACCCGCATCCCTACCAAACTGGTGCACCTCCAGAACTAGGCAGAAACACAGCTAGTCAGACAACACGGCAGTATAAAGCAACAGTTACACAGTAGCTAATACGGTGCAACAGACTGAACACGATTTGATAGAATTACCCAATCTTAGCCACTCCCATCTGTCTTCCCACTTGTCAATCATGTCTTTCCTTTTGTCTGTCAACTGTAGTAACTTCTCTTTGATCTGAAAAATGAAGGGACATTTAGTTTTAACTGAGGCGAAGAACACCATACATGTAATGACACACAACACTAGAGGGAGCCATATTTCCATTCAGAGACAAAGAATTAGAACGAGGCAAAAAAAGAGAAACAGAACAGAGGGAAGTAACAGCATCTGTGAGGGTGTTATGACATCGTTGGCCCCTCACCTCCTCTAATGCGTAGTGTTTCCTTGCCAACAGGGACTTGCCCAGCTCGATGCAGTTGGTGAAGCTGTTGTTGCGGGCGTCGATCTCAGCCTTGATGCCTTGGTGGTTGTTCATCAGGAGCTCCACGGACGACACGTCCCTGAGGACACAACACAATCAGAGGAGTGTGTCACAACAAGGCAAGAGGAGTGTGTCACAACAAGGCAAGAGGAGTGACCCATCAAGACAATTAGAGGAGTGACACACACACACTGAACATATCAAGGTCCCAATGTCCTTTGCTTAGGTTACCAGGGGGTTTAAATGACCAATGAAATGCTACTTACATTGCTAGTTAACTTGCTAGTGTACATTTTCTAAAACCACTGGTACATACAGTCAAGACAGGATGACCTGACACCCAGTGTATTTCAGTGGACTACAGCCGCTCACATAATGTCCCCCCCCCAGAGACCTGTCCGATTACCCTGATCCCTGGGACCATGCCAATGTCAGAC
Organism: Oncorhynchus mykiss; assembly: GCF_013265735.2. NCBI lineage: Eukaryota > Metazoa > Chordata > Actinopteri > Salmoniformes > Salmonidae > Oncorhynchus > Oncorhynchus mykiss. The sequence continues at coordinate 79,378,739 of NC_048565.1, forward strand.
TAACCACGAGGCAGGGTGTTACTCCTTCAGACAGTGGAAACAGAGCAATGCAATTACTGACAAACCAAATGTTTCCATTTCTCTCTCCTTCCTGCTTTTTTCACCATTCACCTCAGTAGCCAATCCATCATTCTCTCTCCTTTTCCTCCTGTTTCCCTCTTGCCCTTTACCTGACATCCTCATTAGCCCACAACGTCTGTCGGTCTCTTTCTCCCTCTCGTCTTTTCCTGTCTGTCTCCTGGTGTCTCCCTCTCATTCTGTCTCCATGGTAAGCTGCTGGCTGAGATTCAGCTGAGAGGCACTGAAACCAATTGCCAGATAAGGGCTTGATGTGCTGCTGTCTCCCTGAGAGGAGGACATTGAGGCATGGTGTATACACCATTTTCTGCAGGTGCATTTTAAGTAGCTATAAAAAGGACCAACTGTCAGTGGGAATACATTCAGCTGAGCCATCTGCTGAAAACCTGAGCTGCAGAAAACCTTGCTACAGCATTAAGCCATAAGAGTCTAAGTCCAGTCTAAGATGGGGGGGGATCCTACTACGCTATGTGGAATTGTTTAAAGGTCATACCAAGGATCATTTGCTATTTTTTGAAGACCTCTTAAAGTACCAAAGTAAATAGACACATACATACACACTGCATTCAGAAAGTATTCAGACCCCTTCCCCCACATTGTTACAGCCTTTTTCTAAAATGGATTGAATGTTTTCCTCAATCTACACACAACACCCCATAATGACAACGCATATATCTTAAAGACACTGAAATACCTAATTACATAAGTTCAGACCCTTTGCTATGACACTCGAAATTGAGCTCCGGAGCATCCTGTTTCCATTGACCATCCTTGAGATTATTCTACAACTGGATTTGAGTCAACCTGTGGTAAATTCAGTTGATTGGACATGATTTGGAAAGGCACAGCTGTCTATATAAGGTCCCACAGTTGACAGTGCATGTCAGAGCAAAAACCAAGCCATGAGGTCAAAGGAATTGTCCGTAGAGGTCCGAGACAGGATTGTGTTGAGGCACAGATCTGGGGAAGGGTACCAAAACATTTCTGCAGCATTGAAGGTCCCCAAGAACAGTGGCCTCCATCATTCTTAAATGGAAGAAGTTGGGAACAACCAAGACTCTTCCTAGAGCTGGCCACCCAGCCAAACTGAGGAATCGGGGGAGAAGGGCCATAGCCAGGGAGGTGACCAAGAACCCAATGGTCACTCCGACAGAGTTCCTCTGTAGAGATGGGAGAAGCTTCCAGAAGGACAACCATCTTTGCAGCACTCCACCAATCAGGCCTTTCTGGTCTGTTGACACCAAGATTAAACACTTTGACCTGAATGTTGGTGCACATTGGTGCGGCTGGCTTCCGGGTTGGATGCGTGCTGTGTTAAGCAGTGCGGCTTGGTTGGGTTATGTATCGGAGGACGCATGACTTTCAACCTTCGTCTCTCCCGAGCCCGTATGGTTGTAGCGATGAGAGTTGTAGCGATGAGACAAGATAGTAGCTACTAAACAATTGGATACCACGAAATTGGGGAGAAAACGGGGTAAAATTTTAAAAATAAAAAAAGGAGCAGAGTACAGTGAGCCTTGATGAAAACTGGGCGCTCATGACCTCAGACTGGGGTGAAGGTTCACCTTCCAACAGGACAACAAACCCTAAGCACACAACCCTCATAGCAAAAGGTCTGAATACTTATGTAAATAAGGTATTTATGCTTCTTATTTGTAATAAATTTGCTAACATTTCTAAAAACCTGCTTTTAATTTGTCATTATAGGGTATTGTGCGAGGGAAAAAAAACTACATGTGGAAAAGTGAAGGTCTGAATACTTTTCGAATTCAATGTATATCTATATATACACACATACACTACATGACCAAAAGTACGTGGACACCTGCTCATCGAACATTATGGGCATCAATATGGAGTTGGTCCCCCCTATGCCTCTATAACAGCCTCCACTCTTCTGGGAAGACATTCCACTAGATGTAGGAACATTGCTGCGCGGACTTAAGCCACAAGAGCATTAGTTAGGTCGGCACTAACGTTGGGCAATTAGGCCTAGCACGCAGTAGGCGTTCCAATTCATCCCAAAGGTGTTCAAGGGGTTGAGGTCAGGGCTCTGTGCAGGCCAGTCAAGTTATTTCACACTGATCTCTACAAACCCTTTCTTTATGGACCTTGCTTTGTGCATGGGGGCATTGTCATGCTGAAACAGGAAAGGGCATTCCCCAATGTGTGTGGCTGCTCGGCCATGGAAACCACTTTCATGAAGCTGCCAACGAATAGTTATTGTGCTGACGTTACTTCCAGAGGAAGTTTGGAACTCGGTAGTGAATGTTGCAACCGAGGACAGATGATTTTTATGTGCAAAATGCTTCAGCACTCGGCGGTCCCATTCTGTGAGCTTGTGTGGCCTACCACTTCGGCATGGCTGTGTGCTCAATTTTACACACCTGTCAGCAACGGGTGAGGCTGTAACAGCTGAATCCACTAATTTGAAGGGGTGTCCACATACTTTTTATATATAGTGTATATTTGATGAAAGCAATAAGGCCCCAAAAAATGTTATTAGCCCAAAAACACAATGAATTACTGATTCACTACACAAAACAACAGCTAGTTGTCAAAAAGGAATTTTGTTTTGAAGTGTCTGTCCTATATCTAAGAGACATAAGTGTTTTTGTTGTACATGCATTTAACCTCTTATTTTTGGCACTTAACAGTCTCCATATACAGTACTTCCATAAATGTTTTCAACGGGTACATTCAGACGAGTCTTGTGAGCCCTGTGGGCGTTCCCAGAAGGGGTCATATTAGTATGTACAGACAGAAGTTGGAAGATCGGCTGTACAGACTTCAGACGAGTCCCAAGAAGCTTGTGGCAGTCGTAGAGCAAAACTAAGAACACCACCGTGTTTGTAAGAGTCTCATCATTCCATCTTTTTCATAATAGTTTGTAGGCCAAATCATTCAGACGATTTTCGGGATGCCTCATGGTCTGAGAAACACCGCACTAGCTCTGTCACCTTTCATCGCAGATGAGGAAGTGCAACATAAAGTAGGCGGATGATGTGGATTGAGACGCATCCAATGATCTCCCTAGCTTAAATTGACATATTTCTAGCGATTTACACAGGGGCATGGACTACAACCTTTTAATACAGAGAGTTTTATAGGGTGAGCTAGTGAGGATAACTTTGTAAATCACAACAATCAGGACAGACCATTGAGGATTAGATACATAAAATCTGGACTCGAGCTGTCGACCACAAGCTGCTTACAGAAAACTATAGAGATTATTCTCACCTTTTCTGTTTTTTCTTGAAGAGTCAGTAAGAGAAAATAACATGCACTGAAATAATGTCAAGCCATTTAAAAAAATTATCCGTATATGAGGCCCAACTGTTTCCCGTCAGGTTCACAGTACCTGGGCTTCTCCTGAGCCTCGATGAGGCGGATGACGTCCTCCATCCAGAGCATGAGGTCTCGCACCATGCTGAAGAAGCGGAACTTGTCGCCGGTGTCGAGCAGTCTGACCCTGCGGCCGTCGCAGGCCTCCAGCAGGGTCCTCCAGGCCTCCAGCACCTCACCCTCTCTCTTTTGGATGTCATCAGCCTTGTCTCCGGCGTAGGCAGACTGCAGACGCACAGCATCCTCCTGCAACGTCCTCACCTGGGGAGGGAAAGAAACCAGTCTTATCTATGATTTACATTACAAATCTGTGAGAGATTCACCTTATAGCTGCATAATTTGTTTAGGCTGTAATAGAACTGCTTTACCCCCTTGATCGAGAACACAATCTCATTTTTTTCACAGGTTTTATTTATTTAACTAGGCAAGTCAGTTAAGAACAAATTCTTATTTACAATGACGGCCAACCAAAAGGCAAAAGGCCTCCTGCGGGGACGGGGGCCTGGGATTAAACATTTAAAAATAAATACTTTGTAAATATAGGACAACACACACCAAAATAAAGAGACACCTAAAGACAACATAACACGGCAGCAACACATGACAACATGGTAGCAGCACAAAACATGGTACAAATATTATTGGGCACAGACAACAGCACAAAGGGAAAGGTAGAGACAACAATACATCACACAAAGCAGCCACAACTGTCAGTAAGAGTGTCAATGATGGAATCTTTCAATGAAGAGATGGAGATAAAACTGTCCAGTTTGAGTGTTTGTTGCAGGTCGTTCCAGTCGCTAGCTACAGCGAACTAAACAGACGAGCGACCCAGGGATGTGTACTTTGGGGACCTTCAACAGAATGTGACTGGCAGAACGGGTGTTGTATGTGGAGGATGAGGACTGCAGTCGATATCTCAGATAGGGGGGGCGGGGGGAGGGGGGGGGTTTATAAATAAGCATCAACCAGTGGGTCTTGCGACAGGTAGACAGAGATTACCAGTTTACAGAGGAGTATAGATCGCAGTGATGTGTCCTATAAGGAGCATTGGAAATCTGATGGTCGAATGGTAAAGAACATCTAGCCGCTCGAGAGCACCCTTACCTATCGATCTAGAAATTACATCTCCATAATCTAGCATGGGTAGGATGGTCATCTGAATTAGGGTTAGTTTGGCAGCTGGGGTGAAAGAGGAGTGATGATGATAGAGGAAACCAAGTCTAGATTTAACTTTAGCCTGCAGCTTTGATATGTGCTGAGAGAAGGACAGTGCACCGTCTAGCCATACTCCCAAGTACTTGTATGAGGTTACTACCTCAAGCTCTAAACCCTCAGCGGTAGTAATAACACCTGTGGGAAGAGGGACATTCTTCTTACCAAACCACATGACCTTTTTTCAGAGGTGTTCAGAACAAGGTTAAGGGTCAGCAACAACCTGGGGAATAGTTACATGGGAGATGAGGGGGTATGAATGAGTCAATTGGAAGCTGGGGATGATTGTGGCCATGATAGTTTGAGGGACAGATTGGAAATTTATCCAGGACACCACTACTCTTACGAAAAGTACAAATGGGATATTTAGTGACCAGAGAGTCAGGATAGCCGTTTAACATCCCATCCAAAAGACAGCACCCTACATAGGGTAATGTCCCCAATCACTGCGATGAGGCATTGGGAACGGGAAGTACCTCCTCCTGGCCCTCCCAAACCACTTCCAGCAGCATTTGGTCTCCCATCCAGGGACCGACTAGGACCGACCCTGCTTACCTTCAGAGGCAAGCCAGCAGTGGGATGCAGGGTGGTATGCTGCTGGTTAACTGCCGTAGTAGGTGTTTTGGTCTTTCTGGCTACTGGCGTTATTGTCATACCTGTGTCCCCAGTGCCTGGATGTCGTGTTCAAACGTGGTGTGCATCCTCTGCAGGGTCTCCACTGTGTTCTGGTCTCGGCCCAGCTCCTCAGGCAGCTTCTTGTGTTTGTCCAGGATGCGGTTGAGGATCTCCTTGGCGTCATGGTAGAACTTATGCAGCTCAAAGGAAGCCGCCAGGATCTGCGTGCGTGTGTCGATTAGCTCCAGCAGGTCGGCCCACGCTTCATTCAGCCCGTCCTTCCACTCCGCGATTGTTGCCGCGTCGGTGTGGCCTGAGTTGATGAGTTCATCCGCCAACTGGTTGACGGTATCCACACGCTCCTGACCGATGTTGCCCGTGTCACGAGCAAACTCACGGAAACGCTCCTGAAGCATCTGCAGAGGGATATTATCACAGCAAAGTGAGGACGCACATATTCCGCTAGATACTCTGGCAACAGGGTAACATAAGTGGCATGGCTGCACTACATACCGTGACATGTTCGTAGTCCTGTCCCAGCTCATGTGACCCAGCCACTACTTCCCTTTCAGCGATCCACTGCTCCAGGTCATCCACCTCCCTGTTGAGCTGGAACAGACGGAACCTCTCGTCCAGCTTCCCCCTCCTCTCCTCCGACAGGTCCTTGAGCCCTGCATACAGCTTATCCACCTGGGACTGACGCATGCCGATCCGCTCACTACACAGCAGGCGGAGGAAGGAGGCAGGGTAGGTAGGGGGTTAAGATATAGGATATACATGATCCTACCCTCTCTTCTGTGATGCTAAACTGTCAAGTCTTAACCTCTGGGTGGTTAAATCCTACTTTAACTCAGCAGGAATGGAGACAAACCTTACAGTTACAATCCTCTTGGATTTAGGGGGCACTATTTACATTTTTGGATGAAAAAACGTTCCCGTTTTAAAACAAGATATTTTGTCACGAAAAGATGCTCGACTATGCATATAATTGACAGCTTTGGAAAGAAGACACTGATGTTTCCAAAACTGCAAAGATATTGTCTGTGAGTGCCACAGAACTGATGTTACAGGCGAAACCCAGATAAAAATACAACCAGGAAGTGGAGCATTTTTTGAAACCGCCTCATGCCAATGACTCCTTATATGGCTGTGAATGAGCTTACGTTTTCCACGTATTCCCCAAGGCGTCTACAACATTGTGATGTCTTTTTCCATTGAAGAATAGCCGTAAGGGAGCATATTTAGCAAGTGGTCACATGGTGTCTACCGCAGAAAATCTTGTGTAAAATACTGAGGTGGCCATTTTTCCAATCGCTTCTTATGAGAAACCAATTGCCTCGACGGATATATATGTTAAAAACACCTTGAGGATGGATCCTAAACAACGTTTGCCGTGTGTCGATATTATGGAGTTAATTTTGAAAAAAGTTCAGCGTTGTAATGGTAGCATTTTCCGGTCGATTTCTCGGCCAAGCATGATGAACAAACGGGAGCTATTTCGCCTACAAAAATAATATTTTTCGAAAAAAGGAACATTTGCTATCTAACTGGGAGTCTCCTGAGTGAAAGCATCCGAAGTTCTTCAAAGGTAAATGATTTAGTTTGGTTGCTTTTCTTATTTTCGTGAAAATGTTGCCTGCTGCCAGCAGAGCTAGCATAGCATTATGCCATGATAAACTTACACAAATGCTTGTCTAGTGTTGGCTGTAAACGCATATTTTGAAAATCTGAGATGACAGTGTTGTTGACAAAAGGCTAAGCTTGTGTTTGAATATATTTATTTCATTATATTTGCGATTTTCATGAATAGGAAAAGTTACTAGGGGTATTTACGTCCGCCGCGTTATGCTAATTCGTTTGAGGCTATGATTACGCTCCCGGATCCGGGATTGCTCGTCGCAAGAGGTTAAGTGTCTGGTCTCTGACCACTCTGGGCTGGGTTTAAACCCTTAACATTCTTTAGACTGAAATGGGTGGATATGATCATGGTTTAAACTTCCAAATTTCACTGGAGGTGGTCTTTAAACCTGAGGATGAGCCCCTGAGACCACTCACCTTTCAGGGTGTCCGGCGGCCGTCAGGCCTCTACTTGTCTGGGACAGCTGGTGGACAGTTTCAGCGTAGTCTTCCACAGCCTGCTCCAGTATCTGGTGCTTCTTCAACATGGCCACAGAGCTCTGCTCATCCTACACACACACACACACACACACACAGAGACAGAGAGAGCGTCAAGGTACAGACGGTGACGGCACAGACGGGCACGGGTTGGTATACCATCTATAAGATGTATCTATCTATACCATCTATAAGGCCATTTTGGGAAACCTGCCAAGTTCTCTGTTCTTCCTTGATAAGGTCAGAAAATAAATATGAGTCACGGTCTTACTCCTACCAGTTCCTAAAATCAGAATGGATCATGGCAAAACATTTTAGCTACTCAGCTCCGTGTTCTTGGAATTCTCTCCAGACCAGCTGGAGGAGTTTAAAGGTTTGGTTGACTCACATGCTACTGAGGAATGTGATTGACATTAGGACTTGATGCAGTGGTACATATGATCTATTTTTTTTATACAGCCTGTACTTGTATCTATGACACTTGTATGTTCCTTTAATTTAAATGCATGTTTGTCTACGTGAAAATTATTATTTTTTGAATGGTGTGTCTATGTCTGTAAGTTGTTACGGTATGTCTGATATTTGTCGCAAACATTGTTACCCCCCTGCTGCTGTCTTGGTTGGACCAGGCCTCTCTTGAAAAATGTAATTTATGTCAATGTGACTAACCTGGATAAATAAAGGTTAAATAAATAAAAAAAAATACAAAATCAGTGTACAGGGCACATTATCGACTAGAGACTAGTCTCACAGAGATCCAGTCCTGTGGTAGGAGAATATTAAGGGCCAAGGAGCATCCAGCCTACTAAAGGACATGAAAACATGAACGGGAGGACTACTCTCTGCCTACTCACCTTCCACACCCAATATCCCAGCATGCCACACAACTATGTCGTAAGGCCATGTTTGCCCAAGTCGCTGCACACATCTTTTACCCTTCACCGACTTCCTCATTTGTCACTGTGATAAGGATCCACCTCTGCCTGACAGACCAACAACTTACCAGGCAACATTCCCAGTCCTACCAAGTGCAGAAATACCCCTCGTACAGTACCAACCAGTTATTTCCTATCCAGCAGCTTGCCTTGTAACCACACCCCAGTTCCTATTAAACTCTGCCCCTCCTAATGATCCAGCCCAACAAACTACTGAAGTGCAACCCACCAGTTTTAACCAACACACATTGTATCTCTACCAAAGACAGCTGCCTCCCCCGTCAGGGCCCAATCCCCATCAACCACCGCCAGGGCCCAATCCCCATCAACCACCGTCAGGGCCCAATCCCCATCAACCACCGTCAGGGCCCAATCCCCATCAACCACTGTCAGGGCCCAATCCCCATCCTCCTGCCTCCCCCGTCAGGGCCCAATCCCCATCCTCCCCCGTCAGGCCCAATCACCATCCTCCTACCCCCCCAGTCAGGCCCAATCACCATCCTCTTACATCCTCCATTAGGTACAATCACCATCATCTACATCACATCAGGCCCAATCACCATCAACCTACATCCTATCAAGCCCAATCAGCGGGCTGAATACATTTGGCCTGTCACCTAAATCCCTAACAAACTTTTACAGATGCACAATTGAGAGCATCCTGTTGGACTGTATCACCGCCTGGTATGGCAACAGCATCGGCCACAACTGCAAGGCTCTCCAGAGGGTGTGCGGTCTGCACAACACATCACCGGGGGAAAACTCCCTGTTCTCCAGGACACCTACAGCACCCGATGTCACAGGAAGGCCAAAAAGATCAACAACCAACAACCGCCAAAAAGACAACAACCACCCGAGCCACTGCCTGTTCACCCCGCTACCATCCAGAAGGCGAGGTCAGTACAGGTGCAGCAAAGCTGGGACCGAGAAACTGAAAACAGCTTCTATCTCAAGGCCATCAGACTGCTAAACAGCCACAACTAACACAGAGAGGCTGCAGCCTACATACAGAATCGAATAATATGCCACTTTAATAAATTGATCACTAGTCACTTTAAACAATGGCCCTTTAATAATATGTAAACATTATTAAAGTGCCTATAATCTGGTTCAGGTTATTAATCAACCTACCAGGGTGTTTACAAACACTACAGGAACAAGATCCACATGTATTGATCACATTTTAACTAATGCTGTAGAACTTTGTTCTAAAGCTATATCCGTACCCATTGGATGCAGTGATCACAATATGGTGGCTATATCCAGGAAAGCCAAAGTTCCAACAGCTGGGCCTAAAATAGTATATAAGAGATCATACAAAAGATTTTGCGGATGTTAAAAATATTTATTGGTCTGATGTGATAAATGAGGAGCATCCAGATGCTGCAGTTCATGAATTTATGAAATGGCTTCTTCAAATTATTGATAAACATGCACCTATTAAAAAAAATGACTGTTAGAACTGTTAAGGCACCATAGATTGATCAGGAAACTAAAAACAGTATGGTTGAAAGAGATGGGGCAAAAGGAGTGGCTAATAAGTCTGGCTGTACATCTGACTGGCTTACTTACTGCAAATTGAGAAATGAAGGGACTAATCTGAACAAAAAAGAAGAAGAAACTGTATTATGAATCAAAGATATAAAGAATGATGGAAAAAAAGGGAAAAAAGAGAGGAAAGTTTGTCCACAGGCCTGGAGGGAAGCCAAAGTAATTCCGCTACTCAATTGTGGTAAAGCGGCCTTTACTGGTTCTAACAGCAGACCTATAAGCTTGCTGACAGCAAACTGTTGGAAAAATATTGAGTTTGACCAAATACAATTCTATTTCTCTGTAATTTTCTCTAATTAACAACAGACTTTCAGCATGCTTATAGAGATGGGCACTCAACATGCACTGCACTGACAAATGACTGTTGATTGGTTGAAAGAAATTGATAAAAAGAAGATTGTGGGAGCTGTACTGTTAGATTTCAGTGCAGCCTTTGAAAATCCATAGCACTTAAGTTTTCAACCGTTTATGGTCAATAATATCAACCAGAGCTATCTAATATAACGCAAAGGGTTTTCTTTCATGGAAGCGTCTAATGTAAAACATGTAAAGTGTGGTGTACCACAGGGCAGCTCTCTAGACCCTCTATTCTATTTTGACCAATGACCTGCCACTGGCATTAAACAAAGCATGTGTCCATGTATGCTGATGATTCAACCATATACGCACCAGCAACCACAGCTAATGAAGTCACTGAAACCCTTAACAAAGAGTTGCAGTCTGTTTTGTAATGGGTGGCCAGATGGTCCTGATCATCTAAAACTAAGAGCATTGTATTTGGTCCAAATCATTCCTTAAGTGCTTGACCTCAGCTGAATCTGGTAATGAATTATGTGGATGTTGAACAAGTTGAGGAGACTACATTACTTGGTGTTACCTTAGATTGTAATCTGTCATGGTGAAAACATATTGATTCAATGGTTGTAAAGATGGGAGAGGTCTAGTCGTAAGAAAGAGATGCTCTGCTTTATTTTACACCACATTCCAAAAAGCAAGTTCTGTAGGCTCTAGTTTAGTCTAATCTTGATTATTGTCCAGTCGTGTGGTCCAATGCTGCAAGAAAATACCTAGTTAAGCTGCAGCTGACCCAGCACAGAGCTGCACGTTTTGCTCTTCATTGTAATCAGAGGGCTAATATAAATACTATGCTGCCAGTCTCTCTTGGCTAAGAGTTGAGAGACTGTTTCTTATAAAATTAAGAAGTGATGCAGTCAATGTGTTGAAAATCCCAAATTGTTTGCATAGTCAACTTACACACAGCTCTGACACACACTTATCCCACCAGGGGTCTTTTCATAGTCCCCAAATCCAGAACAAATACAAGAAAACATACAGTATTATATAGAGCCCTTATTGCATGGAACTTCCTTCCATCTCATAATGCTCAAATAAAAATCTAACCTGGTTTCAAAAAATAGAAAAAGCAACACCTCGTGGCACAATGCCTCTCCCCTATTTGTCCTAGATAGTTTGTTTGTATGCATTGATATGTAGGCTACGTGTGACTTTTTTAAATGTATGTTGTTCTGTCCTTGAGCTGTTCTTGTTTAATGATGTTCTGTATTATGTTTCATGTTTTATGTGGACCCCAGGAAGAGTAGCTGCTGCTTTTGAAACAGCTAATGGGGATCCTAATAAAATACCAAATGCCTATATTACATTACATTACATTACTCATCTCACATGCATCTTGCCTATGCCGCTCGGTCATCGCTCATCCATATATTTATATGTACATTTTCTTATTCTATCCCTTTAGATTTGTGTGTATTAGGTAGTTGTGGAATTGTTAGATAGTGCAGTAATATCTAACAAGTTGTCAGAACTAGAAGCACAAGCATTTCGCTATACTCGCATTAACATCTGCTAACCATGTGTATGTGACCAATAACATTTGATCACCATCATCCTACCTCACATTTATTCTGATTGCTCATAAAAAATAACATGTTTTAGCTCTCTGCCCCACTGTACCCCTCACCTTGGCTTTCTCCTCTGACATCATGTAGAGCTCCTGCTCGCTCATCCAGGCCTCGGCTTCAGCAGCATCAAAGTAGTACTGTTGGGCCATGTGGGCCTCCTCCAGGCGTCCATGGCGTTTGCCCGTCTCTTCCAGAATCTGGGCCCACAGGCGCCGCAGGTCGGCCAGCCGCTGGTGGATCCCCTCGCCGCTGAGGCTGTCGTCATCATCCTTGAGGACCTGCAGGCTCCGCTCAAAGATGTCATCACAACGGGGCTGGTGGCCCTGGATCTCCTTCTGCAGGGTCTGGTGGGGAAGAGGTCAAAGGGCAGCAGGTCAGAATGAAGTCAGAAATAGATCTGTCACCCAGACATTAATGTAAATGCTAAGAGCTATATTCTATAGATAGAAATACTGTTCAAGGTTCAAACGGATGGAGTTAGTTTCTTACCTGGTTTTTCTTGATGAGTAACTGGACTGTTTGCAGGTTGTTTCCGTGGTCTGTTGATATTGCAAGTGGCATTCGCTCTTCAACCCAGAGCTAAGAGGAAAACACAGATAGATATGAATAATTTTGGAAGATTGACACTGATGTAGCAAAAGCAATGGAAGCATCTAAACTTAACCACAACTAACAACTTGATGTAAGTGAACTACTTAGACAAAGCTGTTTTTGTTCTGACTGACGCAAGCATTTTAAATCCAGTTGATGGCATACACAGATGCAGACACTTCAGTTCAGAGACCCAACCCAGTCCTTTCAAAACACGTGGCCTACTGCTGCTTGTCTGCCTGAAAGGAGTCAATACAGTCATCACATGAACAAAGAGACCACCACAGCTATGAAAGCATGCACCTGCTGCTACTCAGTGCACCTCCCCCCAACAAAAAACAATTAATTAAATCCCTTCAGACAAGGTGCTGCTCAGCTTCTGATGCTGTTCCACACTGCCATAGGGCACGGATTTCACACAAGCACATAGTATACTGTAGCTTATAGACATTTGCATAAAAATACAAGTAACACTTGCACAAGCAGGCATACATAATCTCTTTCTCTGAAACACACATGCGCACACCCACCCACAGACAGACACGCACACACGGCTACGCTAGACTAATGTACTTACGATCTCATCCTCCATGTCTCTGTTGAACTGGTGGATCTCGCGGGAGGCCATGAGGTTTCCCTTCCTCTTCCGTAGAGGGTCCAGCAGCTGCTGGAACTTCTTCTCCACGATGCGGCGCTGGCCGTCCACCTCGTCCGTATCCTTCCCCTCCTGGCTGAGGACCTGGGCCTGGCTCTGCAGCTCCTCCACCTCCTTCTGACGCACCTCCACCTGGCTCTCCAGCATCTAGGGATGCCACACCAGGAGGAGAGGAAGAGGAGTGGACAGGAAGAAGAGAGGAAAGGAAAGAGACGGGATTACAGCAGGCTCTCTATCTCCCTCTCTGGTCTCTTGAGAGCATGCGATCCAGAGCTCTTCTCATTTCTGCTCTTGGAGTTTCCCCTCTCTCACGCTTGTTTGCTCTCCCTCTTCCAGATGGAACAAACTGTGGCAATGCTCTCCCTCTCACAATGCGCACATTTTGGATCTGGGTTACACAAAGGATACTATGGGTGCACAACCTTTCATTTCACTGTCACTCATATACAAATCAGCATGCTCCACTGACGTTCTAATTATAAGCCTACTGTTTCGCTCCATCACTCAGCTTTACTCCCTCTCCGTCTGTCCTTCTCTCTATCTCTGGCTCTCTTACACAGTGCTGGCTCATCCACACATCAAGGCGAGGGAGAGATTACGTAATGGGACGGGGGGGGGGGGTAGTGTGTGTATGTGCGTAATATGGGCTGTTACATAACATGGTTAGTCTGCTCATTACTGCTCCACACGCTAGTATGAAGGAACCATCTGCATAATAAGCTGTGTTCCAACACTTCATGTGTGTGCTGTTTAGCTTACTCCCCCCCCCCCTTACACAGTTAAAGTAAAAGTGAAAACAAAATCAGGCTTAACACTTAGCTCATCGTTTGGCTATATCGTTTGTCTATGCAAGTGAATTCCTCCTGAGGTAAATTACTGATAGTGGCTTTAACCTAGTATGAAACCATGAGCTAAAATGAGAGAAATTGGTATTTTACCGGTCCATGCATGTGTCAAAGGAGTCAGGAAAATAAGTATCATGGTCACATAACGTAACTGAGGGAGACATACAACAACTCAAACTCCAGTAGTCAGTACCTGTTGTTTCTTGAGCAGGATGTTGACACTGGTCAGATCTTTGCCGTAGTCGTCTGATTGGATCTGTCCATCCACTCCTACCAGCCACTTGTCTAGGTCGGCACAGCTCTGGGTGAACAGCTCGGCCTTGTTGGCATCAAACAGACACTTGGCCTTGGTCTGGGTGGTGGACTCCAGGTCATCCCACATCTTATGGAGCGCTGCCAGCTTTTCCTTTACCATGGACTCGGTCTCCGGCTTCTCAGCCATCAGCTGCATTCCATCCTGGGATTGGGTAGGAGAAAGTCACGCTAAAACATTATGGAGATAAATCGAGCTCCACTAATGCCATTCAGGAAGGAAGACAATGGGAAATTGGTGATTCAGTCAAATCGGACGTGAGCAATGTGACACTGCTCACGATCATTCTCGGCAACAAGCCGTCAATCCTGAACTTTTAAACTACAAGTTCTAGTCTGCAGGGCTACTGCACTGGTTCTGCTGACAGCTTGTTTTGAAATGAATTCCACTGAAAGCAAATAGCATTTTTTCTATCGCTTTGGTAGCATTTTCACATGGTGAAATGTCAGTTCGTACAAAACTCAAAATAGATCATCAAAAAGGTTGTTTTTTCAAAAACTAAAAGGACATTTTCAATTGACTAAGTGCAACACAAAAAAATCCAAAATCACACTAACTTTTTCACCCAAACTAATTAGTGTTTGATCTAGAAATACCTTCCATATAAAGTAATTGACTTTAACAATACAATGCTGACAATACTTTTCATAGGATTCTCTTATTTGTTTATATACATCTGACCATCACTTAATCCAACTACGCTTAATGTTTAATCACTGAACCGTTTGGTAAACCTATAGATTTTAAACTGGTTTGTCTACTATATATAGATTGAGAACTACATAAATAAATTGTTGCTTGTAAAGTATAAAAATCTAAATGACTTGTATGATACATGACACACATACATAATGATTACTCGTTATTGCTAATTGATTTCACATAGTGGTAACCACAATTGGTGCCCATATAAAAAAGGGGCTGTGTGATATTTTCTTTCAACATGGAGCAGGATTTACAGCAAGTGAGAGGAAGAAATCAAAGAGCTCGTGGACAAGGGGCCTGTCAGAGGTCGTCATGGGCCCCATCAAAGAGGTGGGCATGGGACCCATCAAAAAGGTCAAAGAGGTGGGCATGGGACCCATCAAAGAGGTGGGCATGGGCCCCATCAAAGAGGTGGACATTGGAGAGAGAGGGAGGTAGACGGCAGGGAACTGTTGTGTCTAATGAAGTCCAGCCATTTTTGTTGACCATGTGGTAAACAGAGGCCTTAATGTGGCAGAGGATGACACATTAGTTCACCCCAATCTGAAAAGATCAACTGTGAATTCAATCAGATAGATAGCAATAAAAACTGTACCACAGAGGCACAGAATTCGTCAGAGGAACTTATTTAAGAAAGATCAAGTGTAATATATTATACAAAACGAACTGGATGGATTATTGGGGAGAAACGCAATAAATTATTTTTTATTTTCAACATAGAAATGCTACCAAAAATAATTTAGTTAAACAGGAACAAAGTACTTTAAGCATAGGTTTTAATTTTAGTCTAATCCATCTCAACTAACCAAAGTTAATTGTAAAGGATTTTATTTCTAATAACAAGTAAAATGAACAGCTGACTCATGAAGGCCAAATTACAGAGGAACTTCTTGATGCAATTAAAGCCTTCAAGTCCGGGAAAACTCCAGGGCTGGATGGTATACCAGTCAAAGAACACAAAACCTTTGAGTTACTCAGAGGACCGTTATTGGCATGTTTTAACCACTCCTATGAAAATGGTAGATTATCAGATACTGAACAAGGTGGTCTGATTTGACTTTTACTGAAACAGGACCCAGGTGGTAAAGATACAGTACATAAAAAAATGGCATCCCCCTTCAGTGTTCCAGCAAAAAGCATAGAATTAAAAAAGGTATTGTCGGATATTATCAATCCTAATCAGACAGGTTTTCTACATGGACGATACATTAGAGATAATATAAGACAAGTACTGGAAACAATAGAACACTGAAAAATCTGCGAAACCAGGCCTGGTATTCATAGCAGACTTGAAAAGGCTTTTGATAAAGTAGACTGGAATTTATATATAATTGCCTGGAATATTTCAATTTTGGAGAATCTCTAATACAATGGGTTAAAGTTATGTATAGTAACCCTAGGTGTAAAATAGTAAATAATGGCTACTTCTAAGAAAGTACTAAACTGTCAAGAGCAGTAAAACAAGGTTGTCCACTATCGGCATATCTATTTATTATGGCCATCGAAATGTTAGTTATTAAAATCAGATCCAACAATAATATCAAGGGGCTAGAAATCCAGGGCTTAAAAACAAAGATGTCACTGTAAGATGATGAATCATGTTATTATTATCCAACATTTGGATCCCTCCACAGCCTCAGAGGATCAAGATAATTTTTCTAACCTCTCTGGATTACAACGTAATTTTGATAAGTGTACTATATTACGTATTGGATCACAAAAAAATACAACTATTCGTGTAGTTTAAACAATAAAATGGTCTGACAGTGAAGTGGATATACTCTCTTCATATCCCGAAATAAAGAAACTCCCCACAATACATTTTAATAAAACGTTAACAAAAATAGATACAATTTTGCTAACACGGAAAGGAAAATACCCGTCTATTTATGGGGGGCGAAAATCACCCTGATTAGTCATATCCCAGTTCACCCATTTGCTTATGGTCTTGCCGAGCAACTTTAAATTATAAGAGCATATTATTTTTTGGAATGGCAAGCCAGACAATTAAAAGGGCCTATTTATATAATGAATATGAATTCGGAGGGCAGAAATTAGTACATATTAAAGCATTAGACCTCACTAAAGGCTTCAGTCATCCAAAAGTTATAATTAAATCCGAACTGGTTCTCTAGCAGATTAGTAAGAACGTCTTACCATGTTAAAGAAAGGCCCTTTTCCCTTTATTCAGCTTACCAAAATATCGGTCATTTTTAAAACAGGCCATAGAAAGGGGGTTGCAATGTCAGTGTAATCCACCAGAAAAGACAGAAAAAATATTATAACAAATATCATGGTTAAACTCACATAACTAATTGATTAAAAAAACAAATATTTGGAGATAAAAAAATTAACTATAATCTTTGTAATTGATATAAATAGAACTGGTGGAGTTGTCACATGCAGCTAACAAAAATATGGAAACGTCTGCACTATTCAAAATTACAACCAACTAATTACAGCATTACCGCAAAAATTGAGGAGGCAAGTGGAAGGGGGAGAAAGTAAGGAACTTGTCATTCTGCCCTGCATTAAAGACCAAAATTGGTTAAAGAAAATTGTGATAAATAAAGAAGTATACCAGTTTCATTGAAGGACTCAACTTGACAGCTGTGACAAAATAGTTGGGCAGAGATTCAATGTAATGATTCCATGGCACATGGTTTATGAACTGATACACAAAACACTGGATACAAAACGTTGTTTTTTAATACAAAATATTTTAAATTATTGCAGTCAATAGAATGTTAAATATATAATGGTGGATACAACCATCCCGTTTTTGCTGCGAAGAGACAGAATCATTCAATCATTTGTTTTGGTACTGTCCATAAGTAGCTTGTTTTTGGTCACAGGTTCAGGAATGGTTGAAGAATTGCAACATTTACCTGGAGCTAACTCTGCAAATAGCACTGCTCTGGGATTTAAAAAGTCATACTCAATCGATCATTAATATAACTAACCAAACATTTTTATTTCATTTATAATCTGTAGAAACTTTGAGAATAGAAAGGGTTCATAAATCTTGTGAAACACCACAGCAGTTGAAAAATATATGGCAAATAGAAAACCGGATGGTGTTCAGAGATAGATGGGATAATAGTTTAATATATATTATATATTTACAAAACATATGGGGGATTGTAAATGATGCAAACAATTACATTGATGGAAGCCACAATCTATCTGCAATATTAAAGCTGATCTACCTCCTAAAAAATTATAATACAAAAAAATGTCAATTTAAAATAATTTCAATCATGAGAACATTTCGCCAAGAACACCGGTAAGTTTGCAGGATATGCACTATTCTTTACCATTTCATTTACAGTAAATTGCATATCGTAATGCATGTCAATTCACAAAATGTTCTTACAGTATTATCTATTGACAGTATACTCTGTTCTAACCTCAGAATTGACAGAAGCCCCCATGGTGTGGCCGTGCACGGACAGACCAGTAGGCCGTGGTGGAAATGTAGAGGACCAGGAATGACATACGGCTGTCCGAAAAATAAAGCAGGCCATTGAGGAGAAAGATGACCCCCCCCCCCCTTTGCCAATGTGGCAATCAGCCTACAAACAATTGCCCGCCTTTTGAAGAGGCACCAGGTATCTATGAAACACATTTACCTGGTGCCTTTTGAGAGAAACAACGACCACGTGAAACAACTGCGGGCCGAGTATGTTCAGGTACAGCACTATATACTGTATTACTGTTACTATTTGATGCAAATGCTCCTTCACAATATCATTTGGAACTATAATGTAAAAATATCTAACCAAATTATATTTTTAGGATGGTGCTTTATGTTGCTGTAAACCATCACAAGTATATCTTTGTTGATGAAGCGGGCTTCAACTTGGCATCGTGGGCGGAACCTCATAAGCCAATAGGGGGCCGTCGAAGTGCAAGGACAACGTGGGGGAAACATCTCCATGTGCGCAGCTATCTCTGAAGACGGTGTGGTAGGATGTAGGCAATTACTTGGATCCTACAACACTGCACACCTCATTGTGTTTCTCAATGAAATTGAGCAGGCTTGTTAAGGTGAAGGGGTCACCTATATCATTGCGTGGAACAATGTTAGGTTTCACCATGCAGACGTGGTTCAGTCATGGTATGGGCCCATCCCTGATTCGTGACCCTATATCTGCCCCCATACTCTCCTTTCCTCAACCCTATTGAGGATTTGAAGGTGTACGAACGCCATCCCCATAAGCGTGCCACCCGCCTTCTGGCCATGGATGAGGCATGTGACGACATCAATGCAGACCAATGTCAAGCTTGGATTCGCCATGCCAAAAGGTTGTCCCGCGGTGCATGATGAACAGAGGACATTCACTGTGGCTTGATGCAAATGAATACTTACTTAACATGGTTTCATTTTACATTTCATTAGATTAGACAGTAAACCTAAATTGCAATTACATCTGAAAAATAAAATGTATTTTTTTAAATGAATGATTAGACATTGGATAGAGATGGAAATAGATTTTCTGTACTTTGTTAGGTAATGTAAGTGTATTGCCTAATGTGAAAACTAATCTACTGTAATTTACAGTACTGTAGCATATTACCTTCAGCACTTCTAAGGGTGATTTGAAACACATCTTGCATTGTTTGCTATTGGATTAACTGGTAAAAAATATTACATTGAAAATCATTTTGTTGTGTTTTGGGTATTAAACCAATGTTCTCAGTACATTTCACAATAAACGTATATTTTTAAGCAATGGTTGTGTGGTGAGAGATGTTTTACAATCCAAATGAATGCACAATGACAGGTTTTGAATGAAAGACGGGCCACATTACCAGTTTGGAGTTTTGTACTAAGAGTTGTGAAAATGTACCACATACTTGTGAAATAGTACCAGAGCGATAAAAATAAGCTGTATTATAAACTGGGTGGTTCGAGCCCTGAATGCTGATTGGCTGAAAGCGGTGGTATACGCGACCGTATACCACAGGAATGACCAAAAAAAGTATTTTTTTTGTTCTAATTACATTTTTAACCAGTTTATAATAGCAATAAGGCACCTCGGGGGTTTGTGGCCAATATCCAAGAACAGCCCTCAGCCATGGTATATTGGCCATATAGCACACACCCCTCGGGCCTTATTGCTTAAATAGCCCACGTGGTTGTCATGACTTGATCGCTCTGCATTCAGGACTAAATTATCCAAAGGAGAGAGCTGTTCTTATCAGACTGGAGGGAAGTGTGGAGTATAAGCATCATCAATAAGTTATGAGATAAAAAAAAATACCTACTTCACACACGGGGAGAGAGCTTTAGGGACACGCACACTCAGACAATAACACAAATCTCAAGGGAGTGTGCAACGAAATTGTCAAAGAGAAGATATACATCATTAAGTCACTGACCTTCTCGATCTTGTCCAGCCACTCCTTGTTTGACTGCAGCTCGGCCATGAACGCCTGGTGTTTGAGCCATTTGCTGTGGAGGTTTCTGGCTTCGTCGTACGACATGTCCTGAGCTGTGAGCATCTTCTCATTGATCCACAGGGAGAGCTGCACACACCAAAGAGCCAATTAGTGAGACACACACCCAGAGAGAGAGAGAGAGAGTAGGTGAGGGGTATGTTATATGGGTGTGATAGGGGGCAGCTCACCTCTTGGCAGTCCTGGAGGAACTTCTGCAGGTCTCTGTTATCCTTCAGCTTACAGAGAAGCTCACTGGCCATCATGCGGTTCTTCTTATGTCTTCACACACACACACGTTAAAACATTATATCTTCAGCACAGAGAGAGGTAAGAGTTCAGAAACAGCCGTTTAAAAAAAATGGATAGGTAATGATGGCTACCACTCAGTTCTCCACATACACAATAAATCAAATTGTATAGAGCTTTTAACAAAGTATTCAATACCTCTCATCGATAGAGTCCACTTTCTCCTGGATGCGGTCAGCGTTGACATTTCCATCGCTGACCAGCCTGCGTCCGGTGTCCACCACGGCTTTGATCTTCTCCTCGTTGGCGTCCATGGTGGTCATGAAGTCCTCCTGCTTCTTAATGGCTCCCTCCGCCCCCTCCAGAGTCCTGGGCATCTCTGTATGGGCCAGCACATACTCCTGAGAAAGAGAGGAGGGAGGCAGGGAAAGAGGGAATGAGGAAGGAGGCGGACAGTAGCGGCGTCAGTGAGTGTGCCATTTGACTCTTCATCAAGAACATACAGGTGACTCCCATGTACTGTCGCCTACTGTAGCACAGTAACAGCGGATATGGTGTTTCTCTCAGAAATCTTTCCAGAGGACTGAGCCAACAGAGGTGTGTGTGTGTATGCATCTGATTGGCTGGGATGTGAGCGGTAGTGCTGAACAGCGCAGTCAGTGTGGTCCAGCTGAAGCCCCAGACAGTGATCTGACTAATAGAGCAGTCTGCCTCTTTTAGCATCACTCTAATAATGAGGGGTTCAACCCGTCGGCTAGACCACAAAGGAATGCGCACACACACGCATACTTTCTTTAACAATGTGTGTAGGCCATTATTTAACTATAATGTTAACATTAACAGTATGATGCAGTCCTTGCAATGGAGTTGCAGTACTGAGAGCTTGCTTTGTACACTGTGCCATTGCATTTATTATCATGGTTATTTTGCTCACTGCCATTTGTCTGAAACAAAAATGGGCAGAAGTGTAGTGCTTTCCCTGACAAAAAAAAAATCTTGTTCGACCGAGAGTCTTCTGTTCTTTCGACCAATTGATTGGTTGAAATGTTAAAACGTGTATTTTTCCATATAGACACATCCTATGTGTTTCAATCAAATCAACTATGTACTGAGCCTGTCTGATGATTTAAACAAACCGTTTGATTAAATAATTAAGATGAATGACTATAGGGAGTCTGACTGCAATTGATTTGAGTGTGCCGGGCTCAGACTTGCTGCGCTGTGTACATTTTTTTAAAGCGAGTGACTAACTAGCACCGGTTGTCTCCCTCTCCTCCCTCCTGCAGCGACCACCACAGAACATCAACAGTGTTTATCACGCTGTCCGTGTTGATGAAGCTGCAACATAATTACAGCCATTTCTGATTGAAAAGTTCTGTTACTGAAATTTTATTTAGGGAAAAACATTCCCTATTCCCTCAAACCTTTCTCTTTACGTGATGCATGAATGCATTGCACGCATGTGACCAATAGGGCCTGACCTATAGCATATCATAATCACATTGGTTATAACAAACTCCAAACACATGCAGCAAAGTGGATGCAGATGACGTGACAAATAAACTGGAAATGGAGGAATGGTTGGTTGCTCAGGAGGTAAAGGGGAAGCTAGATGTGGGGAATAAATGTGACTAGTTGTGGAAAATACTGGAGATCAAGAAAAATAAAGTAAGGAGCAGGTACTGCGTCCATATTATGTGTGTCAAACAGGTTCGGTTAGATTACAATATATTTTTTCTGACTGTTTGGAACAACGTAAACACTAAATGATAAGCGGGCCAGAGTCTGTTGTAAAGTTTATTTTTGGGAAAGCCTTTATTACAGCAAAGACTAAAAACAGTCGCATGCATTATTGACTGCAATTGCCGACATGGAACGGTTTATTAATTGTTAGCGCTAACTATTCAAGCGTCGCTTTGTCATTTTATTTTAAAACAAATTCTTGATTACATTTCAAATTGTATGCTGTGTGCTGACATGAATGAACGTTTGATTGAAACATTAGCCTATGTAAGTATTGAAATATAGACCTAAGTAAGTTACGGTATAAAGACTAAACAGGACGCGTTCTAAGACCTACAGCTCAATGGCGGTTATACAAGCCTGCTGGGCTAAGCCTACTAATGATGATATTACTTATTACAATGAGGATCATAATAATAGTAATAAGAAGGAGATAAAGAAAAGAGGGTTATTATTATAAATATTATTTTTCTAATACCAGAGAGGCTGTTCTAAAGAAAAAAAAAATGTGTAAAGCCTTTCATTACAGCATAGCAAAGATGAAAAACAGCCGAATTTGTATCTGACATGTTGTGGTTGCAGGAGGCTTTAACAAACACTCAAACTGGTAACAAGCAGGATCTGTCTCATTTCTGTAGATACAGTATATGGATGATTTATAAAGCCAGGCACATTTATCTCCTCACTTTTCTTAGACAATTAAGGCAAGGGCTGTTTTCTCATCTCCTAACTCCACTTCTGCCTCATTGTTCTCAACACCAATACACCGGTTATCTTTGCTATTATGCAAATAGCAACATAGTTTGGAAAAGGCACCAATTCAACGTCACACTGATGTTTTAGACCGGCGGACAGCGACTGCTATCCAACGCGGGAGAAAGCAAATAAAAATGGGATTATTTTTATTCGTGTTTCACCATTTTTGTTATATAATATAACCATATACAATTTCAGTAGCACATCTTAGAATGATGGACTGTGCCATCCCCACGGCCTCTCAATAGATTAGCCCACTCAGACAGGCGCAAATCAGACCATTGTCTGGTACACCATTAATTATTTAAAAAATGTTTGCTACTGCTCGACTAAAGAAATCTCGGTCAAGCAACAGCCTATCAACCAAACAATCTACCAGTCGACTAAATGGTGTCAGCCCTACAGAAGTGTGCAATGTGATGTTACCTGGTTGTTGAGGAAGGCCTCAGCCTGCTTGGTGTCCCTAAGGAACAGCTGGTGGGCATGGGACTGGGACAGTAGGTTCTGACGGTTCTCCCACATCTTGTGCAGCTCGTTCCAGCCCGTGTCGAGGGCCTGCAGCCTCTGCCTCAGGAACATGTACTGGGCGTCCGTCTGGCCCTGGGTCACCATCTCACCCATGTCCCTCATCTTCTGGTAGTCCTCCTCGTAGTTGCGGATCTCGTTCTTGATGCCCTCGTGCTGCGCCAGAAGCTTCTCGGCCTCAGTCAGTGTGTTGGGCATGTCTTCTGAAGCGATGGCCGTCTGGGTCTTGGACAGCCATGATTGGAAGTCATCCAGCTCCCGGAAGAACTGCTGCAGCTTGCTGGCCTCGCCAAGAGACTCCTCGCGATTCTTCAAGGTGCCCTTCATCTCATCCCACACCCCTGTGATCTCCCCCAGACGACCCATGATGCCCTGGGCCTGGTCAGGGTGCTCAGTCGCCAGGCACTCCCCCTCCTTCCCCAGTTCTCCCAGCTTGTCCTCGATGGCAGCCAGGTCACGCTCCATGCCGGTGAGTTTGCGCTGTAGGGCCATGACCCCGGCAAGATCGTTGCCCAGCTCCTGGGTGGACTCGATAACCTTGGTCTTCTCACGGATCCACGACTTGGTTTCATTGCACTCCAGGTGGTAGTTCTGCACGCCCAGAGCTGAGTTGAGGGAGTCTTTCTTCAGGTCAACTAGGTCACGGAACTGGCTCCATCTAGAGTGACGTAGAAACACACAGTCAGGGGAGAATACATTTCCACTAGAGGTTTTTAACTGAGGTTAAATGTAGTTGGTGTTGAGATTGATGTAGGATGTTACTCGACCTGGTGTTGAGTTTGTCCTGTTGGGCTTTGATCTCCTTCTCACTGGGGTGACCGTTGTGGATGAGTTGCCTAGCAATCTGGTTCACCACAGCAACGCGGGATGCTTGGTTGTTCATCTCTGGCTCCAGACTCTCAAACCTACGGGGGAAGAGGGTGAGGAGGATAGAGAGGGGGAGGAGGAAGAGGGAGGGGGAGGAGGAAGAGAGGGTTGGAGGCGGAAGAGGTGGTAGAGAGGGGATAGAGGGGGAAGAGGTAGAGATGGACAAATAATGGGAGAGGAGGAGGTAGAGAGAGGGAGAAGGGGTAGAGGGGTGTAGAATAGGGGGCGGAGGAGAAATAAGCAGATGGAAACAATGTGATTTTAATGTTAATTCTGTTAACATGCTTTGTTTCCAGCTAAACTGTAATGCCATGTTCCAGCTGTCAGTATATAGAAGCAAAGCCAATGAAACAGGAGTCTGGGAATGGTTCCATGCGGTGGACAGTGAGTAAACAGTGTGGAGGGGGAGACATCATTTCAGACCAGAGACACACGGAGTAAACAAGCCATTGAACTACTGTCCAAAACACTAAGCTAACTGAGGACACAGCCTGTTTCTTCTCAGTGTGGGAAGACTTTAGAATGATTTGGCTTTAAAACATTGTAGGCTCTGTTGCTAAGTGGGAAGTGAATTACAGGATTCTAGTTTCCACACCTTGCACTAGCGGCCCACCCTAGCTGGCATAAAAAGTATTTGTTTCACACATCCCTTCCAATGTGCACATACATTTAATTCTAGCTCTGACAGACATACAAAGATATTGCAAACATGGGAAATATTCTGAATTTCATTGGCACAGGGGTTTCACTGTGGGAGTTCTATGTCTCAAGTCTGCCTCAAGAGAAAGGGTTGTCTTGAAATGACAACCGATCTCCAAATTGATCAACTGACATAATGCATCTGAACTCGATAAGCATGGTTAGGCTAGATGTCTACCTGTGCTGAACCACTTCCAGATCTTCCAGTTTCTCTGGTATCTCCATACTGTTGAGCCACTGCTCCTTCTCATCGATCCACACCTCACAGGCGGCCGCCTCGTTGAACATCTTATAGAGGGCCAGGGCATCCTGCAGGGCCTGTTTCCTCAGCCGGGTCAGCTCAGCTACCTCCTTGTAGCGCTCTTCAATGCCTGCCAGGCGCCCCTGCACCTCCTTTGAGCCAGTTTGCTCCTTGGGTAGGGTTTTGGACTGCTCGTGCAGGGCGTCGATGACTGGTCGGTAGCTGGTGATCTCCTCGGCCACGTCCTTGTGCTTCTTGACCAGGGCCTGGGTGGAGAACTCGTCGTGGCCAACATCAGCACTGGACACGATGCGGAGAACATCCAGCATCCAGGCGTCGATGTCATCGGCGTCAGCCTGGAACTGGTGCAGGTTGCAGGCCTCCTCCAGCCGGGCCTTCCTGACTGCAGACAGCCCCTCCAGGGCCGCCCACTGCGCCTGGATGTCTTGGATGCGTTTGCAGATCTTGTCGGCTCCGAAGTGGTCGGCGGCCACCAGCTCCTCTCCCTGTTTGATGGTCTGCTGCAAGTGGCCAGCGCGACCGCTCATCTCGTCCTCGAAGGCGCGATGCTGGCTCAGCAGGCGCACGGCCCCAGTCAGGTCCTTGCCACAGTCCTCCGAGGACAGGATCTGTTCCTTCTCCCGGATCCAGCCCTCCTCCTCGGCCATCTCCCAGAAGAACTTCCAGAGGCGGCGGGACTCCTCCAGGCGGGCGCAGCGATCGGCGGCCAGCTGGCTCAGCTCTGCGTAGCAGAACTCCATGTGGGCCATGCGGTCTCGGATCACCTGGGGGTCACAGGGCTTGTAGCCTAAAAGGGGGGACAGGAACACGTCACACTCAAAACACCTATCATTTAAACTGAAAATACAAGCTTATATAACTGACAAAGAACAAGGACTTATTTTTCTGACAGGTGGCAGCATTGTCTTGGATTCTACAAGGTGTAGACAGCCTCCCACAGGGATGCTAGTCCATGTTGACGCCAATGCGTCCCATAGTTGTGTCAAGTTGGCTGGATGTCCTTTGGGTGGTGGACCATTCTTGATACACACAGGAAACTTGTGTGGAAAACCCAGCAGCGTTGCGGTCCTTGGCACACTCAAACCGTTGCGCCTGGCACCTACTACCGTACCCTGTTCAAAGGCACTTAAATCAAACCCTTAAATATTTTGTCTTGCCCATTCACCCTCTGAATGGCACAGAAACACATTCCATGTCTCAATTGTCTCAAGGCTTAAAGATCCTTCTTTCACCTGTCTCCTCACCTTCATCTACACTGATTGAAGTGGATTTAACAAGTGACAATAAGGGATCATAACATTCACCTGGTCAGTCTCATGGAAAGAGCTGGTGTTCATAATGTTTTGTACACTCAGTGTATAGCTATACCCTTAAGGATACAATTCATCCATAATCTCTCCTGCTTTTACGCTCCATCCAAATATAGCCTACAGATATCACCCACAGAGAGAGCAAAAATAAATCACCTACCACACAAAACTGACTAATCCCAGCACGTGACTCACCCTCTGCGTCGATGGCGAACTTCTGAGCGTTGTTGTTGACGGCTTTGACGCGGTTGGCTTGGATGGCGATATCAGCCTCCACCAGAGCATGCTTCTGCAGCAGGTCCTCCACTCCCAGCAGGTGTTTCCCATAGTCCTGGGACAGCAGCAGCATCTGAAGATACAGGGCACAGCAACAGGGTCAGGAAGATCACAGGTCACTGGGGTCAATAGTGGGCAATGTAACTAAGCCAAAGACAGTTGCTCGTACATCACAAAATGTGACTGTTCTTATCGCACCATCCAACCACATTGTCCCCAATCTATCCCTCAATCATCACCACCATCTTCCTCACCTTCATCTCGTCCATCCAGTCCATGATGTGGAGCATCTCTTGAAAGACCCTCTGCAGGCCCAGGTTCATCTCCAGCCGGATGCGCCGGGCCTTCAGCAGCTCCAGCAGGTACTCCCACAGACGCAGCACATTGTCCTTCCTCGCAGTCACGCGCTTGATGTCATGGTAGTTCTCCGCCTCCAGCTCCTTGGCCACAGAGAGCACAGCCTGCACACGCTCCTCGTAGGCGCCGATGTCCGTCTCAATGGCCTCATGCTTTTTGGTGGCAGCCTCCACTGCCTGCAGGTCGAAGCCAAAGTTGTCCTAACGGAGGGAGGGAGCAAGGGAAAGAAAGGAGTGAGGTGATATATGGGGTTGTATCTAACTGTATAGAACTACCAGGGAGATATTACATAGGTCTGTATAGAACTACTGTACCAGTGAGATATTAAAATGGGTCTGTAGAGAACTACCAGGGAGATATTAAATGGTCCCGAAGAGAACTACTGTACCAGGGAGATATTAAATGGGTCTGTAGTGTCATGACGTTGCCCTCTTTGGGTACAAAAGAGCCTCCCTCTTGCCTCCAACTAGGCTGCTGTGGTCAGAGAGAGGTCGTAAATTCCTGAGGAGAAGACCGTGCCTCATGGCCACACAGTATAAGAGAGACGGAGTGAATTTTCATAGAGAAAGGAATTTCTTCCACCTCAAAGAACTTGAGGTCCAAACAAATTTCATGTTCCGGAGAAGGTATAAAAGATCGGTGAAGAATCCAGCTACGAACTGGTCTGTTTGTTACAACTTGGGGAAGCTCATGGGAGACGGTGTGGACACATTACCGTAACACTGTTTATATAATAGCCTCCGATATGAGGTTTACATCTAATTGTTGTATAATATGAATGAATGTGTATGATACTGTTTGTATAATTGTGTAATGTGATTTTGGACTGTTTAATGAAGAAAACTTAAATTCCCTTTTGAGTTGAACTAAATCAGAGGACCGCCCCTGAGCCCAGTTAGGGTCAGACATCCTGGGACAGCCCCTTTTCTGCAATTCCGAATAAAACCCAACTTTGAGAAATTCTCAGACCATGTTTCTCTCAATCACGGGAGACCATTGCTGAATCTTTTAACCATACCACGTGGTTAAACTCTTAGACTATCGATACTGACAGAATAAGAACAAGTCTTTGATATTAATTGTCTGCAGCTAGGAATTCAGTATCATTGAACGCGAAGTTCCGCCGAAACATCCATTCTACAACATGAATGAATATCACTCTGAACTATCCACTATAACCACTACACCGAGACAGAGAGAGAGACGGACAATTCTACAAAAGAGACAAACTTTTCAACAGCGATCAAGACTACACACTGAGCAGATAGATAGATAGATAGATAGATAGATAGATAGATAGAGAGATAGATACTGTATCTATCTATATATATATATATATATATATATATAGCGCAATTGTTTCCGAATGAGTGAGCGTTCATGTGTAAAGGATTAGCATTTCAATTGTTAATTATTAACTCTGTAGTGACTTCTCAGCTGACCCCCACTCCCCATTTTGTTCACCGAGCCGTGATGCCGGTTTAGCCCACTAGGGCACATTCCCTTATCATTTTTTGTAACCATATTGACTGTTTATGCATTTCTGTGAATTACTTATATCATTTATTTATTATTAACTAAGACAATTGATGTATGGATGAATCATAGTGAAGACTGGGTTCGTGCAGATAACCAACAATTTACAACGTTTGGAATGAGACTAACGTGAGGTAAAATAAATAATTCATTAATCAGAAGACGATTGATCAGATATGAAAATATCTGAAAGGTTATATTGGGAAATTATAACTTTGCAATCTGAATATTTTCCTTGGTGCCTCGACTTCCTAGTTAATTACAGTTACATGATTAATCAGTTTGATCGCGTAATACTAATTACAGAGAATCTTTGATAAAAACTTAAAGTCTTCATTTAATGATAGTAAAGACACGACAGTAGAGAACTACTGTACCAGGGAGATATTAAATGGGTCTGTATAAAACTACCAGGGAGATATTAAATGGGTCTGTATAAAACTACCGGGGAGAAATTAAATGGGTCTGAAGAGAACTACTGTACCAGCGAGATATTAAATGGGTCTGTATAAAACTACTGGGGAGAAATTAAATGGGTCTGAAGAGAACTACTGTACCAGGGAGATATTAAATGGGTCTGAAGAGAACTACTGTACCAGGGAGATATTAAATGGGTCTGAAGAGAACTACTGTACCGGGGAGATATTAAATGGGTCTGAAGAGAACTACTGTACCGGGGAGATATTAAATGGGTCTGAAGAGAACTACCAGGGAGATATTAAATGGGTGAACATCATGAGGATGAGACAGGGGAGTAAATTACTTCATTGTCCATGACCAGAGTGGATGATGGCTATGAACCAAAACAGTTCAGGTAGATAATGTACAGTAGGAGTAGTGTCATTGTTAGTGTGTACCACCAGTGTGTGTGTGTGTATCAATGAGTGTGTGTTACCTGCGAGACGAGGCGTTGGTTTTCACTCAGCCAGGTCTCTCTCATGGCAGCCTTGCGATCGAAGCGGCGGGCCAGCTGCTCCAGTTTCTCCTGACGAATAAGCTCCGTCCTCAGCGCCAGCTCCCTCTCATGCTCAGACTTCTCCAGCCTCTCCCAGGCCTGACAGGAGAGACACACACGTTCAAGTAACGGTCATACAGGTTCACCGTACAGAACTCTATGGACCTAATACATCTACTGTACTCAGGGCTGCCCCCCCCATTAGGCAAGATTAGGCGGCCGATTAGGCGGTATTTTGACAAGTGGCTGCCTCCCTCCGGCACCCCTGATCGGCTACTACACCGCCCGCGGCACCCTAGCCACCAGGGAATAATGTTGCTGTAGTTCCCGCCAACACCCCATTCCCGCTCCTCCCAAAGTTCACTCCCACTATCCTTGGTAGCTATGGTGATGTAAGCTAAACCCACCTAGCAACTGTACAATCCCCCAAAGCAAAGTAAATCTTCCTGTCATTAACTATACTAAACTCACAGAAACCACCATGTCTATCCATTAAATCTACTTGAACCCTCTGTCGATCAGCTTACCGCCCTTAAACTGTCTGTCAATCACTAATCAATTCCAACCTAATCGAGGACACAAGGATTTCTGAGTGTTTGTTTTAGCCAGGCTGTTGAGATAAGCCTGTTCTTTATTAAGGAGCACTAGGTCTCACCTTGTTGATGTCTGAGATGAGTTTGCCGTCCCGTGGCATGTAGACCTTCTGATTGTTGGCCCTCATCTTACTTTGAATGGTGAAGAGGAGAACCTCCAGGTTGCCCTTCTCTGTGAACCTGACAGAAACAAAGAGAATAACATAATTGTAATGCTGTGTAAACCTGCCAGGGAGATTAGGCCAATTCCACTCTAATGGCTGGTGGCGTTTGCCTTGACCCATGCAACTCCAGCTATCAACAAAAAGATGAGCATTATTTTCCTGCCAGTAGGCCACAGAAGAATATATATTTTGTCAGCAGTAGGGGTGACATTGTTGCCTCTGTAGAAATGGTGCCAAAGTCAATTTCAACAGGCTGAAACATCTGTCTGAAAAAGCTTTGCTTTTAGCCATGAAAAACTGGAATTCAGAAAAAAGCTTTGAGGAATGCCAAGGCTAAGAGCAGGTTAGTGAATTTCATCATGAATTTTGTTTCGGAGGCAGCTCTGCAGTGGTCACTAGCTGGCACAGCCACAAAGTCATAAAATCTGATTATAAACCTAAAACTAACCTTAACTGCCAACCCTGATGCTTAATCCTAACCTTAAATGGAAGATCAAAAAGCTTTTTGTTTTAATGAATTTTTACAATCTGGCCAATTTTAACTTTGCAACTTTCTCATCTAGCAGAAATCACTCAGTGCTGATTCCAAGACAAGATTCAAGACAAACAACCTGCAGGCCAAGACGAAGCTTGAATAAAAAATAGTGATACTAGCAAGAGGAGTGTGTGGGTTTGTCTTTTCTTTGAAGTTACTTCTCAGAACCCAGAGGCATTAGTTCACACGGTGACTAGCTATGAATCTGATATTACTTGTCTACACATATAAAATCCATGAATGTTTCCATTATGTCCATGGTGAGTCTATTCTGGGAACAGATACTGTAATATTAGAGTAAATTCCAAGTCAAGCTGATGGTATGAAGCGTGTGGGAAACTTGGGAGGTAGATGGAGGACATAGTGGAAGACAATATATGAACTCGGATGTGTTTGGGCATGTGCATTTAAGTGTGTGTGTGTGTGTGTGTGTGTGTGTCTCTCTCTCACTTGGGGGGCTTTTCCACGGTACGGTAGGTGTTGAAGGCCTGAAGCTGTTGCTGCACCCCCACTAAGGAGTTGGCAAACTTGCGGTTGTTGAGGATGATGATGGTCTGTTCAATCCATTCCAGGAGGTCAGAGGCCAGACTCTCATATTTCTGAATCATGTTATCTGTCTCAATGGCATTGTCCAGCACCTGGGAGATGAAGTAGGTGAATCAGTAGAAGAGTACATGCATTGTATACTGATTACAGCTACTGTGGGAAATATGCTTCGAGGCAGGCATTCCCTAACTTCACATTTACAAAACAGTACATTTATACACTGCTCAAAAAAATAAAGGGAACACTTAAACACCACAATGTAACTCCAAGTCAATCACACTTCTATGAAATCAAACTGTCCACTTAGGAAACAAAACCGATTGACAATAAATGTCACATGCTGTTGTGCAAATGGAATAGACAACAGGTGGAAATTACAGGCAATTAGCAAGACACCCCCAATAAAGGAGTGGTTCTGCAGGTGGTGACCACAGACCACTTCTCAGTTCCTATGCTTCCTGGCTGATGTTTTGGTTACTTTTGAATGCTGGCGGTGCTTTCACTCTAGTGGTAGCATGAGACGGAGTCTACAACCCACACAAGTGGCTCAGGTAGTGCAGCTCATCCAGGATGGCACATCAATGCGAGCTGTGGCAAGAAAGTTTGCTCTGTCTGTCAGCGTAGTGTCCAGAGCATGGAGGCGCTACCAGAAGACAGGCCAGTACATCAGGAGACGTAGAGGAGGCCGTAGGAGGGCAACAACCCAGCAGCAGGACCACTACCTCTGCCTTTGTGCAAGGAGGAGCAGGAGGCGCACTGCCAGAGCCCTGCAAAATGACCTCCAGCAGGCCACAAATGTGCATGTGTCTGCTCAAACGGGTGATATGAGGGCCCGATGTCCACAGGTGGGGGTTGTGCTTACAGCCCAACACCGTGCAGGACGTTGGGCATTTGCCAGAGAACACCAAGATTGGCAAATTCGCCACTGGCGCCATGTGCTCTTCACAGATGAAAGCAGATTCACACTGAGCACGTGACAGAGTCTGGAGACGCCGTGGAGAATGTTCTGCTGCCTGCAACATCCTCCAGCATGACCGGTTTGGCGGTGGGTCAGTCACGGTGTGGGGTTGGCATTTCTTTGGGGGGCCGCACAGCCCTCCACGTGCTCGCCAGAGGTAGCCTGACTGCCATTAGGTACCGAGATGAGATCCTCAGACCCCTTGTGAGACCATATGCTGGGTGCGGTTGGCCCTGGGTTACTCCTAATGCAAGACAATGCTAGACCTCATGTGGCTGGAGTGTGTCAGCAGTTCCTGCAAGAGGAAGGCATTGACTCTATGGACTGGCCCGCCTGTTCCCCAGACCTGAATCCAATTGAGCACATCTGGGACATGTCTCGCGCCATACACCAACGCCACGTTGCACCACAGACTGTCCAGGAGTTGGCGGATGCTTTAGTCCAGGTCTAGGAGGAGATCCCTCAGGAGACCATCCACCACCTCATCAGGAGCATGCCCAGGCGTTGTAGGGAGGTCATACAGGCACGTGGAGGCCACACACTACTGAGCCTCATTTTGACTGGTTTTAAGGACATTACATCAATTTTGAGTGTCACTCCAAATCCAGACCTCCATGGGTTGATAAATTTGATTTCCATTGATAATTTTTGTGTGATTTTGTTGTCAGCACATTCAACTATGTAAAGAAAAAAGTATTTAATAAGAATATTTCATTCATTCAGATCTAGGATGTGTTATTTTAGTGTTCACTTTATTTTTTTGAGCAGTGTATTTTCCAATGGGGCTATTCATTTGGGTGAAGTTTTTTTAAAACTCTCTTCTTCGCCTGAGTAGCCTCGTTTCACTGCCAAAAATAAATCATCATTGTATGATTTGTGTGCAAATTAACTCAAGCTTATGGACAATGTCAAATGTGATATAGCGACACACCCGAGTGAGTTGGGTGCGCAATTACACATGTACTTTCCCAAAACGGATGACACAAAACTGGATTCATAATCCGTTTCATGCCCTGCCTCCAGTCCACTTACCAATATCTGAACAAGAGAGCCTCAACGAAATTGCAACAAACGGTTCTGTGAAACCTGAATTTAATCAGAAGCTACTGCCAGATTTCTGGATTTGGCTGCGCTCAGTTTCTTGCCTTGGCAAATCGTGCTGTTAAGACACTGATGCCCTTTGCAGCCACGTACCTATGTGAGAGTGGATTCTCGGCCCTCACTAGCATGAAACTAAATACAGGCACAGACTGTGTGGAAAACGGTTTAAGACTGAGTCTCTCTCCAATATAACCCAACATTGCAGAGTAATGTGCATCCTTTCAAGCACACCCATTCTCATTAACCTGTGGTGAGTTATTCACAAATAAAGTTAGATGTAAGATGGCTAAATAAAAGAGCAAACATACTGATTATTATTTGTGCCCTGGTCTCTTTGTCACTTCCCACAAGCCAGGTTCTGACAAACTCACTCATCCTTATGTGTAATAAATGTATTGTATAGTGTGTAGCAGGCTTACAATGGTGGCAAAAAACAACGTTTGAGAGTGTGCTGACCCTGGTGCTAGAGGGGGTACGCAGCTGGAAGTTGAATATTTGAAGGGGTACGGGACTATAAAAAGTTTGGGAACCACTGATCTAAGGGAATGAGTGTACTTGGAGAAGTACGGGATATGAGACTTTGTACTCTTGTGATTCAGATTGGGGACATATGAACTCTGACCACTCACCTTCCCAATACGTTTTCCCTCCACCTTCAGAGCCTTCATTTTGGAGAAGTAGTGGTAGTAGGTCACAACATAGGTGATGACGGACTTCTCATCCGGGTGGTCCACGCTGATATCTGTACACACATACACACACACACTAAGAGTCAGACAAATACAGCTTTGACTCGTCCATGTTTCCTTCATCTTCAGACATCAGATGGTTTGGCTTCCGTGCTGCTCGGCTGAGAAAAATGGCATTTATTTGATTTAGGAGCCATGTTTAGGAGGGAGGTGGTTGGAGTAGAGGGGCTATTTTCCGTCAGAACAATACACGGGAGCGTTCTCACGCCTCAGTCTTTGTTCCCCTCACTGCAGGCCTCTGAGAAGACATGCTGAGATCCCAAAACCACCTCCTATAAAATATTTAAAAAGACCCCGTGCAGTCAAAAACATGATTTAGATATATGTAAGAGGTGTTTGAAAATACTACCTTAAATGTCTGCCTTTTTGTGGGATGTAGTTAGAGTATTTCATTTTATTGTTTTATTAAAAACAAAATCACAGTAAGGTAGTTTAATTGTTACCCAGAAAGGATTTGAAATTGAGATAAAAACACACTGGGCATTTAAGACAGCCATTACGCTGTCACACTGGAAAAGGACGAGGTCTAGCAGTGAATGTGCCTTTCTGTTTGTAAATGTCCCCATTATGGGGCTGTCAGCTACCCTGTGAACTACATTAAAGTAAGACCCAGAAGTAACAGCCTCTCAAACTACTCATGAAGTGGTTTCTGCAAGCCTTATACAGTAGTAACAGTTTTCAAGTTGTCATGTATTCATACAGGCATACTGTAAGAGCATAAATTAGGTCAGGCTGAAAATGCGTGAGTATTCATGTACTGCCATAATGGTATAAAACACTGACAGGTGCATGAGAGACAGGGATAGAGCACAGTATGTTACAGAAGTTTAAGCAGCCTCCTCCTCCTCACTGTTCGGTAAACTGAATGTTTTCAACCAGGCTATGGTATTCCATGATTATGTACAAATGTTCAGAGTCATGCACAGATGACTATATTCTAAGTGTGTAATGCAAGTTAAGTACGTCTGTGTTTGTGTGTGCATGTATTGCGTGTGTGTGTGTTTGGATGTGTGTACTCTGTACGAACCCTCTACGTCCAGCAGCTTGTGGATGCCCAGGTGTTGCTCTGCCAGGTTGAAGGCATTCTGCAGATTGTGGTGGGCGTTGGACTTCTTCAGCTTGTCAAAGTCTATTAGGTCAGGTCTGTGTTTGTGGAGGATGGCGTTGAAGGCCATGCCATCTCTCCAGCTGGTGCTGAAGTTGTGAATGTTCACGTTGGGATATCTGGAAAACAGATACAAAAACATACACTGAGTGTACAAAACATTAAGAAAACTTGCTCGTTCCATGACAGACTGACCAGGTGAATCCAGGTGAAAGCTATGATCCCTTATTGATGTAACTTGTTAAATCCACTTCTATCAGTGTAGATGAAGGGGAGGAGACAGGTTCAAGAAGGATGTTTAAGCCTTTAGATAATTGAGACATGGATAGTGTATGTGTGCCATTCAGAGAGTGAATAGGCAAGACAACATATTTAAATGCCTTTGAACGGGGTAGGGTAGTAGGTGCCAGGCACACCAGTTTATGTCAAGAACTGCAGCACTGCTGGGTTTTTCACGCTCAACAGTTTCCCGTGTGTATCAAGAATGGTCCACCACCCAAAGGACATCCAGCCAACTTGACACAACTGTGGGAAGCATTGGAGTCATCACGGGCCAGAATCCCTGTGGAACGCTTTAGACTACTAGTAGAGTCCATGCCCCGATGAATTGAGGCTGTTCAGAGGGCAAATGGGGGTGCAACTCAAGATTAGGAAGGTGAAAGTTGTGTGTTTTGGCCTGTCTTACTAAAAGAAAATCTCTCAGTCAAGATAAATCTTAGGTGGCGATTTGTTGCGACTTTTGAAGAATATATAATATTTACATAAAATCTCCAGCCTCTGACTCCCTCTTCAGTGAAACAGATGCCTTTCTTCATTAAACATGTTTAACTATGGTGATTTTTCTATTTGAAGCTGGGCTATAGCAGTGTTGGCTTTGTTGATGAGTGAATTGACTTATCAAATCATGTAGCCCAGGGCTGTTCATGCTGCTGTTCTAAACAGTCTGACATTTAGGCTGTGACTGTGATGTCTGATGTGACACCCTCGCTGGGATTTCATCGGTTCTGCTGTCCACCCTGGGTTCCTCTACAGATCCCCTTTAGTCAAATCATTTGTGTTAAACACAGCATTGAATGTGAAATATCACTGATGCGAGGTGTTTCTCTCAAGGCCATGTGATTCCTGAGACTGCTGTGTCCCATTTACAGGGCCGTCAGAGTATTCATACGCCTCGACTTATTCTACATGTTGTTGTGTTACAGCCTGAAATCAAAATGGATCACAGCCACCTCAGTGTAGATGAAGGAGAGGAGACAGGTGAAAAAATGATTTTTAAGCCTCGAGACAATTGAGACATGGAATGTCTATGTGCCATTCAAAGGGTGAGATTTAAGTGCCTTTGAACGGGGTACGGTAGTAGGTGCCAGGCGCACCGGTTTGAGTGTGCCAAGAAGTGCTACGCTGCTGGGTTTTCCACACTCAACAGTTTCCTGTGTGTATCAAGAATGGTCCACCACCCAAACAACATCGAGCCAACTTGACACAACTATGGGAAGCATTGGAGTCAACATGAGGCATTATCCCTGTGGAATGCTTTCGATACCTTGTAGTCCATGCCCTGACGAATTGAGGCTGTTCTGAGGGCAAGAGGTGGTGAAACTCTATATTAGGAAAGTGTTCCTAATGTTTTGTACACCCAGTGTATACTGGGCTAGGCCAGAATGTTCCTATATATGTTTTCACATATACTCTCGATGTCGTTGATTGTAATCTAAACTATCTGTTGACCATAATGTGTTGGATTATTCTGCTGACTGCGTGCTATAGTAGAGTATGCCTCAAGCTGTTGGTGCTGTGGTGATGCTGTAGTGGTGCTGCTGCTGGTGTTGTGGTCACTCACCCTGCAGTCTTCATCTGGCACCACAGCAGCAGGGCATCTTTAGCAGACTTCTTCTCCTTGTTGTCCTCAGTCTCCACTCTGATGTCCTGGATCTGAGAAGCACATACCCCAGAATAACAAAATGGTCAAACAATGCCAGCCATCATCAGGACACAGCGACAGCCACTACGCACAGCGACAACCACTACGCACAGCGACAACCACTACGCACAGAGACAGAGACAACCACTATGCACAGAGACAACCACTATGCACAGAGACAGAGACAACCACTATGCACAGAGACAGAGACAACCACTATACACAGAGACAGAGACAACCACTATACACAGAGACAGAGACAACCACTATACACAGAGACAGAGACAACCACTATACACAGAGACAGAGACAACCACTATACACAGAGACAGAGACAACCACTATACACAGACTGAGACAACATCTATATGCACTTAGGCTGGCACACACACACATAGAACAAATACGTGCCCACACACACACTGGAATGCACCCACCTGCATTGAGTGACAGGCACAAACACCACCTCAGCACTTTCTCGATATACAAATAAACAAACGCAACCCACTTCCTGTCTTTGTTTGAGTGACATTGACCCACATCTGTGGATTTAAGTGGGATTTTTTTATTTATTACAATTTATAAAAATGTCATAATTTACCAACTGTGCTCTCTCACTTTATAATCAGCACATGCACGATATGTGAGTGAGTCATCAGCTGACCTGGAAGCGGAGGATGATGGTCCAGATTAGGCCGAGGGTGAGGCGGTGGTTGCCGTCGACAATGTCGTGGGAGCCCATATTCTCCAGATGGACCCTCTGCTCCTTGAGGAACTGCAGGGCCTTGTCCACGTTCTCCAGGCAGTGGATACGCATGCGCCCCTTAGTGGGCTTGGGCTGCGGAGGGGAAATAAAGAGGGACAGAGGTTGTACTAGCAGTCTAATTACATTAGTGTCACTCATACTCTTCATATCTCTGACATTCTACTGCCAACAATCTAAATGGTTTAGTTTTGTGTATTTTGACTTGAGGCATTGACTCCCTGGGTTGATGACCTACTTAGCAGACTTCTTTAATCCTTGAGGTAGGCAGATTTAAGAATGTCTATACAAGAAAAGTGATGTGCATTATTTGAGGACATACAGTGCCTTGCGAAAGTATTCGGCCCCCTTGAACTTTGCGACCTTTTGCCACATTTCAGGCTTCAAACATAAACATATAAAACTGTATTTTTTTGTGAAGAATCAACAAGTGGGACACAATCATGAAGTGGAACGACATTTATGAGATATTTCAAACTTTTTTTACAAATCAAAAACTGAAAAATTGGGCGTGCAAAATTATTCAGCCCCCTTAAGTTAATACTTTGTAGCGCCACCTTTTGCTGCGATTACAGCTGTATGGGGTATGTCTATCAGTTTTGCACATCAAGAGACTGACATGTTTTCCCATTCCTACTTGCAAAACAGCTCGAGCTCAGTGAGGTTGGATGGAGAGCATTTGTGAACAGCAGTTTTCAGTTCTTTCCACAGATTCTCGATTGGATTCAGGTCTGGACTTTGACTTGGCCA
This sequence comes from Oncorhynchus mykiss, assembly GCF_013265735.2. Classification (NCBI taxonomy): domain Eukaryota; kingdom Metazoa; phylum Chordata; class Actinopteri; order Salmoniformes; family Salmonidae; genus Oncorhynchus; species Oncorhynchus mykiss. Next base: position 79,417,786 of record NC_048565.1, read on the forward strand.
TTCTAACACCTGGATATGTTTATTTTTGAACCATTCCATTGTAGATTTTGCTTTATGTTTTGGATCATTGTCTTGTTGGAAGACAAATCTCCGTCCCAGTCTCAGGTCTTTTGCAGACTCCATCAGGTTTTCTTCCAGAATGGTCCTGTATTTGGCTCCATCCATCTTCCCATCAATTTTAACCATCTTCCCTGTCCCTGCTGAAGAAAAACAGGCCCAAACCATGATGCTGCCACCACCATGTTTGACAGTGGGGATGGGTGTGTTCAGGGTGATGAGCTGTGTTGCTTTTACGCCAAACATAACGTTTTGCATTGTTACCAAAAAGTTCAATTTTGGTTTCATCTGACCAGAGCACCTTCTTCCACATGTTTGGTTTGTCTCCCAGGTGGCTTGTGGCAAACTTTAAACAACACTTTTTATGGATATCTTTAAGAAATGGCTTTCTTCTTGCCACTCTTCCATAAAGGCCAGATTTGTGCAATATACGACTGATTGTTGTCCTATGGACAGAGTCTCCCACCTCAGCTGTAGATCTCTGCAGTTCATCCAGAGTGATCATGGGCCTCTTGGCTGCATCTCTGATCAGTCTTCTCCTTGTATGAGCTGAAAGTTTAGAGGGACGGCCAGGTCTTGGTAGATTTGCAGTGATCTGATACTCCTTCCATTTCAATATTATCGCTTGCACAGTGCTCCTTGGGATGTTTAAAGCTTGGGAAATATTTTTCCAAATCCGGCTTTAAACTTCTTCACAACAGTATCTCGGACCTGCCTGGTGTGTTCCTTGTTCTTCATGATGCTCTCTGCGCTTTTAACGGACCTCTGAGACTATCACAGTGCATGTGCATTTATACGGAGACTTGATTACACACAGGTGGATTGTATTTATCATCATTAGTCATTTAGGTCAACATTGGATCATTCAGAGATCCTCACTGAACTTTTGGAGAGAGTTTGCTGCACTGAAAGTAAAGGGGCTGAATAATTTTGCACGCCCAATTTTTCAGTTTTTGATTTGTTAAAAAAGTTTGAAATATCCAATAAATGTCGTTCCACTTCATGATTGTGTCCCACTTGTTGTTGATTCTTCACAAAAAAATACAGTTTTATATCTTTATGTTTGAAGCCTGAAATGTGGCAAAAGGTTGCAAAGTTCAAGGGGGCCGAATACTTTCGCAAGGCACTGTATCTATGGGACTTCAGTGTGTGTATATATCATGTATTTTTGTGTGTTACACTAAGTAATCCTAAAATGACCAAGAGGAAATGAGATCTCCGATACGTCTGGAAGGACAGACCTGTGATGCCATATGTAGAGACAGGTCATCTAGAGCTTCCCCAGGGCTAGAACCAATTTTCCAGGGGTCATGACCCAGGAAGTACTCAGGGCCTGGCCTTGTTGAGACAGCTGGAGAACACCAGTGGGTATCTCCTCTGTCTAACACAAATAACACCAGATCAGAGAGATACCCATCTGGCATTTTAATGTAGTGTTCTGTGGAGTGAACTCTAACACAGCATTCCTATGCTTCCTGAAACAGTTGAGAAATGGAGGTTGGCTTGAGTTTGGATCATTTTGCTGGACTCCATTGTAGGCCCCTCCGCCAGTCTTTCCATATCAAAGATCTCATTGATAATTTCTCCCTCTGCTTCCCTTTCACTCCATCATAGCAACCCCGCTTTTGAAATTCTTCCATTTGTTGTAGTTTCTTTTGCCTCATTTCCTCGTAGCGGTGAAAAGAAGCTCAAATCTCAGAGCGAAGGGCTCATATTTTGAAGGGACCACAGTAGACTGCATTCACTGAGTGAGTTGAAACTGTGGTCAGATCTTTCTCACAGCAAAGACCCGTCAATGCCCTCAATGGAGGGCATGATCTTGGCACGATCTACTGAACGTCGTAGGGGCAGTAGTCAGGCTTAATCGCATTTTGATTCCAGAGAGCTGCCTTTCAAAAGGGAGGGGAGAGGGGAGAGTGAGCTGAAATGGGACATAGTTAATAAAACCCATCAGTGCCAACTTCGCTAAATCTTTTTTTTTTTGTGGCAATTCTGCAGTGATAATTGCTTCTCTCCCCTCCTTCAGCACAGCCGCTAAGGTGGAACATTTCATTGGCTCAGAGTGAAGTTCGCCCTCTGACGTCATGTGCTGCTGCCACCACCACCGTGCTGATGTTTTGGTTTTGCCTTAATCCAACTCCAGTCTGCATAAGGTCTCCTAACCTAGCTTGGCCTCTAGCATTCAATTGTAAGCAGTCTGTATGTGTAACTGCATGCTAGCGCACATGCTTGGTGCATTGAATGTATATAATTAGGTCTGCATCAGTGTGTTTGTGGTTCATGTAGGTTATACATGTGTATGTCAGTTTGTGTCACATTTTGTATTTATTATGGACCCCCATTAGTTCCTGCCAAGGCAGTAGCTACTCTTCCTGGGTTAAACACATTAAGGCACATCACAACAACAACAAAAAACACAATAAGATAGTGCTGTAATGATGTACTACAACATTTATAATACCACCACAACAATATTAAAATATACGTGTGTGTAGAGTGCGTGTCTTCAGTCTGCGTTGTTCCGGTTACATTTTTTTTGTACAATACAAAACATACAAACAGCATGTAGACGCATAGACACACAAACCGAGATGTTCCATAAGGTGTCGTTTTATCTGTTTTTTCAAATCCGATAAATGGCTCAATGTAGCACTGTGCGCCTTCCACAGTCTAGCACACAGACTATGGAAGCAACCTCTGGTGGCATGTCTTGCATGGGTGTCCGAGCTGTGTGTTAGTAGTTTCAACATGTCAATACCTCACAAGGATAAGTAGTGATGCAGGCAATCTCTACTTTGAGCCAGGAAAGATTGATATGCATGTCATTGATGTTAGCTCTCTGTGTACATTTAAGGGCCAGCAGTGCTGCTCTGTTCTGAGCCAACTGTAATGTCCCTCTGTGGCACTTGACCAGATGACTGAGCAGCAGTCCAGGTGCGACAACACTAGGGCCTGTCGGACATGTTTTGTTGATAATGTCAAAAAAGCGGAGCAGCGCTTTATGGACAATTACCAATACAAACTAGGGAAAAAATCTGTACAAAATTGTCCTCATTAAATAAATAACAGGCAGATGTTAACTGAACAATCCACCCAGGCAGCTGTTGCTTGAGCAGTTCTATTGTACTAGGCAAGATGAATTTATCACATTTTCAAATGTTGTTGCTCAAGCAACAGATGCCTGGATGGATCGTTCAGTGTAAGCCTCCAAGAAGTTTCCATGAGAGACCACATGATCCCTGTAACCCAATCTGTGACCCAGTCTGAAACTCTATCAGAGTGTAAACTCTCTACTTCTCTGCTCTGTCCTCAACTGAACTGCTCGCAACTAGGGTTGCAAAGGGAGGATATGTTACCCAAAGTTGACCAGTAAACTACTAGATTTTATGTAATTTAACACAATACCCTTTCGGGTACTTCAAATTGTTATAGGCGTCTAATTATCTCAGGCCCTCTGTGTGGACTGATCATGTCAAAAATATCAAATAATTCATTAAAATAAACAATGACAAAGCTGATCCTAAATATAAACTATTAACTAAGTGAATACCGTTATTTTTTTATGAGGATTTCAGCATGAAATATCCTTAATTTTTTACACACTTATATATTTTACTATTTGAATTTGCCTATTTTATTGTCAATGACTTGGCTCAAACTGGTGGCAGTTAAAAAGTCACCAGTTGGAAGAGTTGCAAAATAATGCCATTGTTGATTAGATACTTTTTTCAATATTTAGGCTATTTTCTCTTGAACCGTATGGTCCATCTACTAGCAACTCATGGACAATATGGACACAGACATAAAAAATGAACACCACACTGAGTGGACAAAACATTAGGAACACCTGATCTTTCCATGACAGACTGACCAGGTGAAAGCTATGATCCTTTGATGTCACTCGTTAAATCCACGTCAATCAGTGTAGATGAAGGGGAGGAGACAGGTTAAAGACAACAGACATGGATTGTGTGTGTGTGCCATTCAGAGGGTGAAAGGGCAAGACAAAATATTTAAGTGCCTTTGAACAGGGTATGGTAGTAGGTGCCAGGCATACCAGTTTATGTCAAGAACTGCACTGTTGTTGGGTTTTTCAAGCTCAACATTTTTCCGTGTGTATCAAGAATGGTCCACCACCCAAAGGAAGTCCAGCCAACTTGAAACAACTGCGGGAAGCGTAGGAGTCAACATGGGTCAGCATCCCTGTGGAACGCTTTCGACACCTTGTAGAATCCATGCCCTGACGAATTGAAGCTGATCTGAGGTCAAAAAGGGGTACAACTCAATATTTGGAAGGTTTTAAAAGTTATTTGAGTATAAATGACCCAAGTCACGATAGACTGCCATAGATTCAGTTACTTACAAAAATTACTGAAGATTCTGGTAACTTTGATAAATGACTGGTAGGTTTGCAACCTTACTCATAACATCTCCATAGTTTCCATATACACCATGACCTTGCCTTTACCGGGGCTGCTTTAAATATATTATTTACCAGAGGGAGAGAGCAGTTAAGGTGTGGCTGGTTTTATAATGTTGAATCTGAGATATGACGAGGGAGTTATATTTACAGTGTGTAACATAGCTACATACTATGTTATGAGAGATACTGCTGCACCGTTAATAGAACCCAGATAAGAGCAATATGAGGAACACCTATGACTACAAATACTCTTTCAAGTAGAAAAATATACACTGCATTCGGAAAGTATTCAGACCCATACAGAAAATACCTTATTTACATAAATATTCAGACCCTTTGCTAAGAGACTCAATTGAGCTCAGGTGCATCTGGATTCCATTGATAATCCTTGAGTTGTTTCTACAACTTAAATTGGAGTCCCCCTGTGGTAAATTCAATTGATTGGACATGATTTGGAAAAGGTCAATATAAGGTCCAACAGTTGGCAGTGTATGTCAGAGCAAAAACCAAGCCATGAGGTCGAAGGAATTGTCCGTAGAGCTCCGAGACAGGATTGTGTTTAGGCATCGATCTGAGGAAGAGTACCAAAACATTTCTGCAGCATTGGAGATCCCCCAAGAACACAGTGGCCTCAATCATTCTTAAATGGAAAAGGTTTGGAACCATCAAGACTCTTCCTAGATCTGGCTGCCCCAGCCAAACTAAGCAATTGGGGGAGAAGGGCCTTGGTCAGGGAGGTGACCAAGAACCTGATGGTCCCTCTGACAGAGCTCCTCTGTGGAGATGGGAGAACCTTCCAGAAGGACAACCATCTCTGCAGCACTCCACTAATCAGGCCTTTATGATAGAGTGGCCAGGCGGAAGCCACTCCTCAGTAAAAAAAAAAAAGGCACACGACAGCCCGCTTGGAGTTTGCCAAAAGCCACCTAAAGGCCTCTCAGGCCATGAGAAACAAGATCCTCTGGTCTGATGAATCCAAGATTGAAATCTTTGGCCTGAATGGCAAGCATCACATCTGGAGGAAACCTAGCACCATCCCTACGGTGAAGCATGGTGGTGGCAGCATCATGCTGAGGGGATGTTTTTCAGCAGCAGGGACTGGGAGACTGATTGAGGGAATGATGAACGGAGCAAAGTACAGAGGGATTTTTGATGAAGAGCGCTCTGGACCTCAGACTGGGGTGAAGGTTCACCTGCCAATACGACGACCCTAAACACACAGCCAAGACAACGAAAACTCTAGGCTCTAATTGCTGCTTCAACAAAGTAATGAGTAAAAGGGTCTGAATACTTATGTTAAAGTGATACCAGTTTTTCATTGTTAATACATTTGCAAACAGCTTTATGGGGTACTGTGTGTAGATTGAGGAGGAAAAAAATACACTGCTGAAAAAAATAAAGGGAACACTTAAACAACACAATGTATATCCAAGTCAATCACACTTCTGTGAAATCAAACTGTCCACTTAGGAAGCAACACTGATTGACAATACATTTCACATGCTGTTGTGCAAATGGAATTGACAACAGGTGGAAATTATAGGCAATTAGCAAGACACCCCCAATAAAGGAGTGGTTCTGCAGGTGGTGACCACAGACCACTTCTCAGTTCCTATGCTTCCTGGCTGATGTTTTGGTCACTTTTGAAGGCTGGCGGTGCTTTCACTCTAGTGGTAGCATGAGACGGAGTCTACAACCCACACAAGTGGCTCAGGTAGTGCAGCTCATCCAGGATGGCACATCAATGCGAGATGTGGCAAGAAGGTTTGCGGTGTCTGTCAGCGTAGTGTCCAGAGCATGGAGGCGCTACCAGGAGACAGGCCAGTACATCAGGAGACGTGGAGGAGGCCGTAGGAGGGCAACAACCCAGCAGCAGGACCACTACCTCCGCCTTTGTGCAAGGAGGAGCACTGCCAGAGCCCTGCAAAATTACCTCCAGCAGGCCACAAATGTGCATGTGTCTGCTCAAACGATCAGAAACAGACTACATGAGGGTGGTATGAGGGCCCGACGTCCACAGGTGGGGGTTGTGCTTACAGCCCAACACCATGCAGGACGTTTGGCATTTGCCAGAGAACACCAAGATTGGCAAATTCGCCACTGGCGCCCTGTGCTCTTCACAGATGAAAGCAGGTTCACACTGAGCACGTGACAGAGTCTGGAGACGCCGTGGAGAACGTTCTGCTGCCTGCAACATCCTCCAGCATGACCGGTTTGGCGGTGGGTCAGTCATGGTGTGGGGTGGCATTTCTTTGGGGGGGGCCGCACAGCCCTCCATGTGCTCGCCAGGGGTAGCCCGACTGCCATTAGGTACCGAGATGAGATCCTCAGACCCCTTGTGAGACTACATGCTGGTGCGGTTGGCCCTGGCTTCCTCCTAATGCAAGACAATGCTAGACCTCATGTGGCTGGAGTGTGTCAGCAGTTCCTGCAAGAGGAAGGCATTGATGCTATGGACTGGCCCGCCCGTTCCGCAGACCTGAATCCAATTGAGCACATCTGGGACATCATGTCTCGCTCCATCCACCAAAGCCACGTTGCACCACAGACTGTCCAGGAGTTGGCGGATGCTTTAGTCCAGGTCTGGGAGGAAATCCCTCAGGAGACCATCTGCCACCTCATCAGGAGCATGCCCAGGCATTGTAGGGAGGTCATACAGGCACGTGGAGGCCACACACTACCTGAGCCTCATTTTGACTTGTTTTAAGGACATATCAAAGTTGGATCAGCCTGTAGTGTGGTTTTCCACTTTAATTTTGAGTGTTACTCCAAATCCAGACTTCCGTGGGTTGATCAATTTGATTCCCATTGATAATTTGTGTGATTTTGTTGTCAGCACACTCAACTAAGTAAAGAAAAAAATATTTAATAAGAATATTTCATTCATTCATGAATGTGTTATTTTAGTGTTCCCTTTATTTTTTTGAGCAGTGTATATATTTAATACATTTTAGAATAAGGCTGTAACATAGAAAAATGTAGAAAAAGCGGTCTGAATACTTTCCAAATGCACTGTACGTGTGCCCTGAATGATTATTATATATATATATTTTTTAATCAGTGAAGCATATTAGCTATGCATGGGCCGAATGTATGCATATAGGGTAGAATCATGGAGGAATCGTTTGGAACAGCAATCCTAAAGTGAAATAATTTTGACAAAAATAAATTCAATTTTTAAGGTGAATTATTACTCTGTGTGACTGGGAAATCAGTCTGACTGTCTAACGTACCAGTCTCTCCCCAGAGAGGACCTCCAGTAGTTTGATGAGCATGCGTCCATCCCTCAGGTCCATATAGAGGTCAGTGATCCTGCAGGACACTCTGGCTAGGTGGGAGTTGACCCACTTGGTGAAGGTCTTCTTCTGCACCGCCTCACGCTCATCTACAAGAAGGAGCAGATTGTGATCAAGGGGTTAGTTTCACTTCTGTGTTCTATCATATTAACCAGGTTATCACCTGGGGGTATTTTACAGTTCAACTGACGCGTGCTCTTCTTTAGTCTCTCTGTCACACACAATGTAGATTACAAAGCTAAACACTCCAGGTGTGCGGCTAACAGAGTAGAACGTGAGTGTTTGCAGGCCTCTCGACAGAAACAGCATGTTCCTCTCATTCTTCCTGTTTATGCCAGGTGTCCCCGGTTGTTTGACTGGCTGTGGGCCTTTGCTACCGTTCGTCTTTTGATGAAAACCTACACCAAGGTCGTCACTGTTCTTGGATTAACGGTGTAGCTTCCTATGTCTAAGAGGTACAAAGTAGCTAGCTTTCACAGAAAGACAGACAAGTACTGTAAATATTAACATTTCACAGGCTAGGTAAGTGTTAAGTAAACATTGTATTTATCGTTCCCCATTAGCTGCTGTCAATGCACCAGCTACTCTTCCTTAGGGTCCAGCAAAATTAAGGCAGTTTAGACATTCCAAAACATTCACAACACACTGTGTGCCCTCAGGCCCCTACTCTACCACATATCTACAGAACAAAATCCATGTACGTGTGTATGGTGCATATGTTATCTTGTGTGTGTGTGTGTGTATGCATGTGTCTGTGGCCATGTTTGTGTTGCTTCACAGTCCCTGCTGTTCCATGAGGTGTATTTTTTATGTTTTTTAAAATCTAATTCTACTGCTTGCTTCAGTTACTTGATGTGGAATAGAGTTCTATGTAGTCATGGCTCTATGTAGTACTGTGGAATAGAGTTCTATGTAGTCATGGCTCTATGTAGTACTGTGGAATAGAGTTCTATGTAGTCATGGCTCTATGTAGTACTGTGGAATAGAGTTATGTAGTACTGTGGAATAGAGTTCTATGTAGTCATGGCTCTATGTAGTACTGTGGAATAGAGTTCCATGTAGTCATGGCTCTATGTAGTACCATGCGGCTCCCATAGTCTGTTCTGGACTTGGGGACTGTGAAGAGACCTCTGGTGGCATGTCTTGTGGGGTATGCAAGGGTGTCCGAGCTGTGCGCCAGTAGTTCAAACAGACAGCTCAGTACATTCAACATGTCAATACCTCTCATAAATACATGTAGTGATGAAGTCAATCTCTCCTCCACTTTGAGCCAGGAGAGATTGACATGCATAGTATTAATATTAGCTGTCTGTGTGCATCCAAGGGCCAGCCATGATGCCCTGTTCTGAGCCAATTGCAATTTTCCTAACATACTTCAATACTTATTTGTTTAGGCCATCTTTAAATAGCAAGTCTTGTTTGTGCAAACTAAATGTTGTTAGCATAGCTGGTGCTATTCTCACAGGATGACAATATCCTAACATATACTGAACAAAAATATAAAAACATGCAACAATTGCAATGATTTTACATAAGGAAATCAGTCAATTGAAATATATGTTTTAGGTCCTACAGATGGGTCTGTGCATTATATTGAAACATGAGGTGACGGCGGCACAACAATGGCACAACACATTTAACTGCCATCGACAAAATACAATTGTTTTCGTTGTCCGTAGCTTATGCCTGCCTACACCATAACCCCACTACCACCATGGTGCACTCTGTTCATAACATTGACATCAGCAAACCGCTTGCCCACACAACGCCATAAACGCAGTCCGCGGTTGTGATGCTGGTTGGACGTACTGCCAAATTTTCTAAAACAACATTGGAAGTGGCTCATGTAGGAGAAATTAACTTTAAATTATCTGGCAACAGTTTTAGTTGACATTCCTGCAGTCAGCATGCCAATTGCACACTCCCTCAAAACATATGTGGCATTGTGTTGTGTGACAAAACTGAATGGCCTTATTGTCCCATGCACAAGGTGCACCTGTGTAATGATCATGCTGTTTGATCAGCTTCTTGATATGAAACACCGGTCAGGTGGATGGATTTCCTTGGCAAAGGAGAAATGCTCACTAACAAGGATGTAAACAAATTTGTGCCCAACATTTCAGAGAAATCTGATTTTTGTGCGTATATACATTTTCTGGGATCTTTAATTTCAGCTCATGAAACATGGAACCAACACTACATGTTGCGTTTATATTTTTGTTCAGTGTAAATGGCAGACAGTCTTCTGCACATATTGTAGGCTAAGTGACACAGCAAGACGGCGCCGACAGACATAGCAGCTTTGCTTTGTTAGATTACTTGTTAGATGGTCGGAACTAGGAGCACAAGCATTTCACTACACTTGCATTAACATCTGCTAACCATGCGTATGTGACCAATAAAATGTGATTTGCTTCTAGCTCCTAAGCAGCTTTGCAGTATTTTCTTTTGTGTGTTATTTCTAAAATGATTATTCCAGAAAGTGTGTTTTTACATACAACCGGAAAAAAACTTTTGGATATCAGAGCGGCTGTAACTCACCAGCATTACGTCCAGGAATAAGACTTTCCCGAATTGGATATTTTGTTTGTGCCACCCAGGGCAATTTATCCCAGAGGCTGCTCCAAGATGCTTCCGGCGGAGAAGACGTATTCGGAGTGGACTTCTAGTCAGACTCAGGAGGCGTGCACACCATCCACCGCGTCCAAGTATATTACTTGCCAATGTTCAGTCTCTGGACAATAAAGTAGACAAGCTCAGGGAGAGGATCTCCTTCCATAGAGACATTAGGGACTGTAACATACTCTGTTTCACGGAATCGCGGCTCTCTCCGGATCTACTGACCCCGTCCAAACAGCCAGCTGGGTTCTCAGTGCATCGTGCAGAGAGGAATAAAGAACTCTCCGGGAAGAAGAAAGGCGGGGGTGTATATTTCATGATTTACTACTCATGGCGTGATTGAGATAGCATACAGAAACTCAAGTCCTTTTGTTCACCCGATACCTCTATCAAATGCCGACAGTATTAGCTCCTAAGGTAATTCTCTTTGGTTATAATAACAGCTGTGTATATTCCCCGTTAAACTGATACAATGGCCCTCAAGGAACTACACTGGACTTTGTGCAAACTGGAAACCACATATCCTGATGCCACATATATTGTAGCTGGGGATTTTAACAAAGCAGATTTTAGAAAAACACTACCAAAGTTCTATCAACACATGGACTGTAGTATTCACACTGCTACAAGTCTACCACTTCAACTCCAACTTCTGGGATGCCTACAAGGCCCGCGCCCCTGCCCTCCCTTCAGCAAATCAGATCATGACTCCATTTTGCTCATCTCTTCCTATTAGGCAGAAACTCAAACAGGAAGTACCCGTGCTAAGGTCTATTAAACGCTGGTCAGACCAATCGAAATCCATGTTTTGATCATGCGGAATGGGATATATTCCGGGTAGCCTCTAAGAATAACATCAATGTCTACACTGACACGGTGTATATAGGAAACCGTGGATAGATAGCAGCATTCGCACAAAACTGAAAGAGCGAACCACCGCATTTAACCATGGCAAAGTGACTGGGATATGGTTGAATACAAATAGCATAGTTATTCCCTCTGAAAGGCAATAACAGGCAAAACCTAAGTAGAGACAAAGCAGAGTCGCAACTCAAAAGCTCAGACACGAGATGTACGTAGCAGGGTCTACAGACAATCATGGATTACAAAGGAAAAACCAGCCACGTCGGATACCGACGTCTTGCTCCCAGAAAAGCAAAACACCTCGCTCCCAAGGACTGTGGGCTCTCGTTCTCCATGGCCAACGTGAGTAAGACATTTAAGCCCTCAAGGCTACCGGCCCGGACGGCATCCTTAGCCGCGTCGTCAGAGCATGTGCTGACCAGCTGTCTGGAGTGTATACATATTCAATCTCTCCTATCCCAGTCTGTTCCCACATGCTTCAAAATGTCCACCATTATTCCTCTACCCAAGAAAGCAAAGATACCTGGACTAAATTACTATTGCCCCGTAGCACACACGTCGTTCATCATGAAGTGCTTTGAGAGGTTAGTTAAGGATCATATAACCTCTACCTTACCGACACCCTAGACCCACTTCAATTTGCATACCGCCCCAATCGATCCACAGACAATGCAATCGCACTGCCCCATCCCATCTGGACAAGAGGAATACCTATGTAAGAATGCTGTTCATTGACTACAGCTCAGCCTTCAATACCATAGTACCCTCTAAGCATCCTCATTAAACTCGGGGGCCTGGGTCTGAACCCTGGCCTGTGCAACTCTGTTTTGGACTTCCTGACGGGCCGACCTCCATGTGGTGAAGGTAGGAAACAACACCTCCACTTCGCCGATCCTCATCACATGGGCCTCACAAGGGTGTGTGCTCAGCCCCCTCCTGTACTCCCTGATCACCCATGACTGCGTGGCCACGCATGCCTCCAACTCAAATCATCAAGTCTACAGACAACAGTTTTAGGCCTGATTACCAACAATGACTAGACAACCTGTAGGGAGGAGGTGAGGGCCCCGACGGAGTGGTGCCTGGAAAATAACCACGTCCTCAACGTCAAAACGAAGAAGATGATCGTGGACTTCAGGAAACAGCAGACGGAGCACACCCCTATCCACATTGACAGGAACGCAGTGGAGAAGGTGAAAAGCTTCAAGTTCCTCGGCATACACATCACCGACCATCTGAAATGGTCCAGCCACACAGACAGTGTGGTGAAGGAGCAACAGCGTCGTCTCGTCAACCTCTGGAGGCTAAAAATAATTTGGCTTAAGACCCTCACAAACGTTTACAGTTGCAAAATTAAGAGAATCCTCTCGGGCTGCATCACCGCCTAATAAGGTAACTGCATCGTCCGCAACCGCAGGCGTCTCCAGAGAGTGGTGCGCTTTGCCCAACGCATCACCTGGGGCACACTGCCTGCCCTCCAGGACACCTACAGTACCCAATGTCACAGGAAGGCCAAAGGACAACAACCACCCGAACCACGGCCTGTTCACCCCGCTACGCTCCAGAAGGCGAGGTCAGTACAGGTGCCTCACAGCTGGGCCTGAGAGACTGAAAAACAGCTTCTATCTCAAGGCCATCAGACTGTTCAATAGCCATCACTAGCTGGCTACCACCTGGTTACTCAACCTTGCACTATAGAGGCCGCTGCCCTATAGACAAAGACATGGAATCAGTGGCCACTTTAATAAATGTGTTCTTACTGCTTAGCTCATATGTATATACTGTATTTCAGTCAATGCCACTGCAACATTACTCATCCTAATGTTTATACAGTACCAGTAAAACGTTTGGACACCTACTCATTCAAGGGTTTCTTTATTTTTTTTACTATTTTCTACATTGTAGAATAACAGTGAAGACATCAAACACTATGAAATAACACCTACTGAATCATGTAGTAACCAAAAGTGTTACATCAAAATATATTTTATATTTGAGATTCTTCAAAGTATCCATCCTTTGCCTTGACAGCTTTACACACTTGGCATTCTCTCAACCAGCTTCACCTGGAATGCTTTTCCAACAGTCTTGAAGGAGTTCCAATATTTCCTGAGCACTTGTTGGCTGCTTTTCCTTCACTCTGCGATCCAACTTATCCCAAACGGGTTGAGGTCAGATGATTGTGGAGGCCAGGTCATCTACTGCAGCACTCCATCACCCTCCTTTCATGGTCAAATAGCCCTTACACAGCCTGGAGGTGTGTTGGGTCATTATCCTGTTCATATTTTTAATGTCTTCACTATTATTCTACAATGTATAAAATAGTACAAATACTGAAAAACACTGGAGTAGGTGTTTCAAAACTTGACTGATACTGTATATTTCTTAACTCCATTCTTTTACTTTGGATTTGTCTGTATTGTTAGATACTACTGTACAGTTGGAGCTAGGAACAAGCATTGCGCTACACCCGCAAGAACATCTGCTAAATATGTGTATGTGACCAATAAAATGTGATTTGATTTTACATATACGCTGGTCTAATGTGAGCTAGCTGTGCCTCATACTGTAGGCCTACTGTACGTGCCATTTGCTGTTAGCTGGTCATGTTCTCACAGGGTTGTTCTAATTTAGTGTTCCCATGCAGGACGGGTGGTCTAGCTTCTCACCCTACTGCAGAGCCCATAAACATCAGTCACTGGGCCAAGAGAACCAGCCACACCGGTCAGCCCATACCTGCTGCCGACACACACACACAGCTTCGCAAGCTATTCCTCATATGAAGTCAAAGCCTGTTGCCATGGAAATCTGGCTTTGAGAGGAAGTTTCACAACCTCCCTCCATCAGGGTGGGTCTCTTCCTCGCAGACTGTAAGAAACGACACCCGTTAACAATGTGCACTAATGCACTCTCCCCTCCAGCTCCAGGCCAGCCATTAGCTCAGAGGACGTTGTGACATCACAGCGTGACCAGACTGCTAATAAAGCAGCAGCAGACTGTGAGAGCATGTAGGTTAAACCCTGGTGCCAAACAGCTCGCTCTATCTAGGCTACGTCTTCACAGGACTGTCCAACGGCCTGACAGCCTGGTCCAAAAGAAATTACAGTAGATAGTGCCCCAGGTCCTCGTGGTTTTCATGAGTCGCAGTGCCCAGCGAGCAGTGCAGAGGCAGAGAGACAGAGGGAGCAGTGTGTCCCGTTGTGGAGGCCCAGTCAGAGGCAGGGAGACAGAGGGAGCTGTGTGGGGCCAGTCAGAGCAGCACAGAGACAACGCAGCCAGTGTTCTCCACCATGACATGCAAAGCAGCATCTGACTGCATCAGGCCTTATCACCGACTGGGCTAACGAGCTAACTAACATTCAGCTCTTTCACTGGGACACTGTGCTGCATGGTTAGATCATGGCCGTGTGTGGTGAGACTGGTTAACCCAGAACTAAAGGCTTGCATAATTGGGTCAGACGCTCAGTTAAGTTCTGGGACCATACATGTTAACAGAAGAGATTTAAATCTAGTCAGTTGCACAACTGAATGCATTCAACCGACATTTGTCTTCCACATTTAACCCAACCCCTCTGAATCAGAGATAACCGAGGAGCTGCCTTAAAAATCAACCAAAGGTCCCCTCCCCTTCCGAAATTCAAAAGATACTACACACTGCGAAATTGTCCAAATAACCAGTGACGACAAAGCCAAGCACCACAACGCTGCTGAACTCCATTTGTACTGTGACAGATCTACAGTACAATTTATGTTTATGTAGTCTGTTTACAAGAGATTAGGCTATTCATAGGCTTAGCGGAGTTTCCAACAACCGGATGCATCCGGTTCAGGGATACAGCTAATTCAACTTAGCTTCCTTTTCTGCTGAAAACCGGATGTGGGAACTCTGCTCAGGATTTTTTTTACGCCTGCTATGTTAGGTTTGGCTAGTCATGACTTTGTGAATCAGGAAAAAGGCTTTGGAAATCAGGAAGAGGCTAGATAAGCTTAGCATCACATAATATTCCAAATAAAAGTATCAAGGACCAGAATCAAAAGGTAACTTCAATAACAAAACAAAGTAAAATAGTTCATTCACATTACACATTTTGCTGTGTGACACATGACCCTGTGTGACACATGACCCTGTGTGCCGGGCAAGGTTGTAATTACACATTGACACAATCAGCTGCAGTACAAAAGGGCATACATCTAAAATAAATGTGTGTTCTTAATGAAGCTGAGATGGAGACAGATGGAGAATATGGGTGGAGCTAGACATGTCTCGAGTGTCTGTAAACAGGGTTTCCTGCAGGGCAGAGCATCTGGCCCAGAACAGAACACAGGAAGGGGAAACCTTCGCTCAACAGATGTACATATATACACACACACACACACGTACGGTTGCACATGCTCAGGCACACACAAACACAAGCTCAAGTGTGCACACACACACGCACAAGAACTCCTTATCGCAATCTGCAGCGGAGCTCTGGCCCTGCAGAGCACAAACCGTAATCCCCTCCGCCCACAATCACAACAAGCAGTCACAGACCACAATCACAGACCCACAAACCACAGGTCTACCAAACTATCAGGACTGCTGACCAGACCAATCTGTGGACAACCACTCTGTACGGCATCCTGATCATAGAACTGTGCGGGCAATGTCAACTACTTACATGAATTCTACTGAAAAATACCTAAAAGGTGACATGCTAAGTCCTCCTATTAGTATGAGACTAGTTGTTTTATTGCATGTGACTGTTGATAGGCAGTGGGGGGGCTAACGTTAGCCACAAGAAATTGGAATTCTTAAATTCACAATTTATCGTACGAATTGCAATTCGTAGCATATCATCCAAATTGTAATTCGTAACGTATCATCCAAATTGTAATACGTAAAATATCATCCAAATTGTAATACGTGAAATGGATGATGAACAGCCACAAATTAATACATAGCATACTTAACATATCAAACTAATTTGAGGGTTCTGAATTTGTCTACTATGTTACACCTACCCGAGTCCAGGTTGAAATTAATATAGGGGAAACACTGAATAGCAATAGCAATGCAAAGTCAAACTATCAGGCCTGGAAGCAGGGCTCAAATTTTTTTTAAATGCTGTTGCTCCCAACTTTAGAAAGTTAGGCGCAGCACATGAAGTTTAGGAGCAGCACATGAAGTTTAGGAGCAGCACATGAAGTTTAGGAGCAGCACATGAAGTTTAGGAGCAGCACATGAAGTTTAGGAGCAGCACATGAAGTTTAGGAGCAGCACATGAAGTTTAGGAGCACCACATGAAGTTTAGGAGCACCACATGAAGTTTAGGAGCACCACATGAAGTTTAGGAGCACCACATGAAGTTTAGGAGCACCACATGAAGTTTAGGAGCACCACATGAAGTTTAGGAGCACCACATGAAGTTTAGGAGCACCACATGAAGTTTAGGAGCACCACATGAAGTTTAGGAGCACCACATGAAGTTTAGGAGCAACAGAAAATAAAATAGATGTTTTGAATTTATTAAAATGCAGCCTATATTGTGCCTATACAAATTCTAGAAACTTTTGAAGCACATGTGCTGTAACACTGTAAAGACAGTTTATTATAAAAGCAAAAATCTGGATATTACCAGTCATCGAAATTACAAAGCCATTTGAGGAATATTAGGTTTCTACATTGTGTAAAAGCATAATATTCCAATTGAGATGCATTACATTGAAAACTGTACAAGATCTCTTTAGAAACATCAGGATTGTGATGAGGTACAAGATATCTGTCATTCATTCTTTGCTATGATCATTGATCTCCTAAAGAAGCTATCCCGTTTCCTTTCCGCTATCCCGTTTCCTTTCCATTTCAGTTGTACAATTGACCCCCCCCCCCCCCCCTTTTCCCTTCTTTCCGTGTCCACAAATGTTTGGATGTACTGGTAAAGTTACCAGGTTGTTAGCTAGCTAGCCAACTAGCTAGCAAATGAGGTAATGTGACTGAAAAGTGTAAACAAATGGTTAACGGCACACAAGTAGTTTTAGAACCGCCCATGTGGTTAATGAATGTAAAATGCGGTCCCAGCGACCACTATAGGAAGATACAAATGTAACCTATTTATTATTGGCACAACATCTTTTAATCTGGTTGGTCTAGAAGCAAGCTGTTTTGGCTGTAGTAATGGTGCAACCATGAAGCTAACAAATCTGAACACGCTCGTTTCTCAAGGGCACTCCAAAACGGTACAGCAAAGCCTTATCACAGTGCTCCCAAAATAAAACTACTGGTCGCACAGCAAAATATTTGGCAGCATATGTGACCAAAATGTGTGCACTTTAGAGCCCTGCCTGGAAAAGATGTGGCCTTAGGTACCAGAGCAAAAGAAAAGGACTAGGAAAGATAAATAAAAGACAAAATGACAGATGGATATTGTCACAGCTCTCTGGTTCCTCAGTAAAAGGTTGTGGAATGTGTATGTGCAGTCGCACAGACACCGGAAGTAAAAAAAAAAAAAAAAAAAAAAAAAAAAAAAAGGCCTCTGCAGGGCCTCAGGTGAGTGAATAATGACAAATCACTGAAACAGATCCAAAATGAGCTGAGGTAATTAACTACGGAAAAGGACATCCAAGTCCAAGGTCCCCAATTCCAAACAGGTGTCAAACGAAGAGAGACAATGCAGACAAAACAGGAGGTCTCTGTTAAATGACACGTCTTTCAGGGACACTGGATGAGTTTGGATACGTTAGGGTTCCCGGCTGGTGATGACTCGAAAAACCAGTAATCTGAGCCAAATATTTCATCACAGGGACATTTAGCAGAGTCCACCTGGTCATACGAGGACTTACTTCCTGCTCTCAGAGCTCAGTGGAGCACAACTAAGGAGATTTTCAGAGGGAGGAGGTTATACAGCCAAGATGAGCTGTTACATTAGTGATGCAGAGAAGTGTGAAAGGATTTAAAGTAAAGTCAGTGAGCTAAGAGAAAGAAACTGCAGTGGGAGAAAATGGAAAATGTTGTTGGTCGCCAAAAGTCTAAAAAGCTATAACTGAAAATCGAAAGAACACAGACCAGGCCTCTGGGAATGAGATGGAACAATTCTATTTTAGCCTAATGCAATTGCTTGCTTACCCTATAAAATGAAATTAAAATCATAAAATACTTATTGTATAAGCCTGTTTGTAGAGGCAGTAACAGAAAAGGTTTGCTCACGGTGCTGATTGTCTACAAAGGAATTCCTTCTGCTAGATAGTCTCAACATCAGGAGGACTCTTAAAATTACTCTGTGGCTTATCAATGATGCTGAACCAACAGCAGGGGCTATTTACAGTGGCTTTAACACACTGCTTGTGTGTGGCTAATAACAACAATAATAATAATAATAATAACAAAAGCTGCCTCTGGCATGGCTGGGGGGTGGCCACATTGCTGAGACTGTGCCAGAAAATCTAGCTAGTAGCTACTCCTCTCCTCTCTGAATCTTCTGCCCACACAGTATCTCTGGTGCTGAGAAACCTGACACAATGAGAGAAGGGAATGTACGGTACAGACCATGTGTCACTATCGCCCTCAGACAACAAAAAAAAACTGAACAAATTACATTTTTCTCCCTTTTTCCAGAAACATACGTCTTTCTCTCTCTGGCGGAACGACCTTCTGCCTGTCCGTCCAATGATACTGACGCCTGGAGCAGCTCTCTGCCGCGGTTTGTTAGGGGACAGCCAGGCCATCGGTGACCGCCGGCTAACCCAGTCACAGGAAAACACTGTCACATTGTGTCTCACTCACCAGAATACAGAGCTAATCAACACTGCATTGTTTCATTTAACAGCAGTCTGTAGGCTACTGCAGCCAAATGTAATATGCCTTTATGACCTTTCCTGAACAATGATGCCAATACCTATTAAATGAGCTGGCAAAAATCAGGATCTGTATCCTAGGATGAACTTTCTCTAGGCATGCTACCACCGTAATCCTGGGGCAAAGAGTGCCATAGCCTATTAGTGTCCCATTCATCTAGAATCTAGAGCAGTGGTGTCAAATATACGGCCGCGAGGGCCTCCAATCCGTTCCGCGGGTGTTTTGAGTAATAAAATAAACGGTTGTTTAAATGATAATGGACCTACATTCATATAGTTTCTGGACTGTGTCCAGCTAGCTAATAATCACCGGCATGAAAGCTAGATCGTACGGGAACATCGAAAATAGTATAATAATATAACGATGGATAGAGGACAATTTTTTGCACATTTTAGGTGAGGCCCTCGAACTCATTGAAGACCGAATGCAGCCCACGGGGCCAAATGAGTTTGACACCCCTGACCTCGCATGAGAGAAGGATGATGGTGAGAGGAAAGGGTAAAAGGATGAACAGAGGAATAAAGAGGGGTGGCAGCGGTGGTAAATGAAGCTAGCAGCAGCCTAACAACCTCACCCTGTTTGTGGCGCAGCACCCCAGTGCCACGTCCCAGATTATTGTTAGCAAACTGTGGATTACTTATATCTGCATCTGGTTGGGAGGAAGTGGGACTTTGTCCTGGAGACAACTCATCAAAATACACAGACGGTATACCAAAATAAACATTGAGTTACGTTGTAAAGTGTACTCGCATGCTCCCTTAAGAGAGCTTGGCTGAAAAACTAGAAAAACTGGCAATAGTACTATTTGTCAATTTTGAGACGCCATAGCCAGCATACACTTCTTCAAAATAGTCTGAATTAATCTAAGCTAACTCAAGAAATCTGTCATTAGTTTTGACATTTTTGCCAAAGAGATCTTAGACCTGCAATTTTACATTAACTAAGATGTTTAGTGGCGTATTCGTCAATGAAAAAATGTGCCTATCTTTTGAACAATTCCTACTGTTCCCAACAGACGAAGGGGCATATACTAAACCCAGTTGTTTTGTCTAGGAAGCATGCAGGACACTAAAGGATCTGTATCCTAAAGTCCATGGGGAATAAGAGCACCTCCTCCCAGCTGCCCACAGCACTGAGGCTAGGAAACACCGTCACCACCGATAGATCTACGATCGAGAATTTCAATAAGCATTTTTCCACGGCTGGCCATGCTTCCACCCGACGACCCCTACCCCGGCCAACAGCTCAGCACTCCCTGCAGCAACTTTCCCAAGCCCCCCCTCCCGCTTCTCCATCACCCAAATCCAGACAGCTGATGTTTTGAAAGAGCTGAAAAATCTGGATCCCTACAAATCTGGACCCTTTCTAAAATGATCAGCTGAAATTGTTGCAACCCCTATTACTAGCCTGTTCAACCTCTTTCATATCATCGGAGATCCCCAAAGTTTGGAAAGCTGCCGCGGTCATCCCCCTCTTCAATGTGGGAGACACTCTAGACCCATGTCATGTCTTTCTAAAATCTAAAATTTCTAAAATCTTCGAAAGCCAAGTTAACAGATCACCGACCATTTTGAATCCCACTGTACCTTCTCCACTATGCAATCTGGTTTCCAAGCTGGTCATGGGTGCACCTCAGCCACGCTCAAGGTCCTAAACGATATCATAACCGCCATCAATACAAGACAGTACTGCGCGGCAGTCGTCATCGACCTGGCCAAGGCTATCGGCTCTGTCAATCACCGCATTCTTATCAGCAGAGTCAATAGCATTGGCTTCTCAAATGACTGCCTCATCTGGTTCACCAACTACTTCTCAGACAGAGTTCAGTGCATCAAATCGGAGGGCCTGTTGTTCGGACCTCTGGCAGTCTATAGGGGTGCCACAGGGTTCAATTCTCATGCCAACTCTTTTCTCTGCGTATATCAATGATGTCGCTCTTGCTGCTGGTGATTCTCTGATCCACCTCCAAGCAGACACCATTCTGTATACTTCGGGCCATTCTTTGGACACAGTGCTAACAAATCTCCAAACAAGTTTCAATGCCATACAACATTCCTTCCGTGGCCACCAGCTGCTTTTAAATGCTAGTAAAACTAAGTGCATGCTCTTCAACCGATTGCTGCCTGCACCCTCCTGCCCGACTAGCATCACTACTCTGGAAGGTTCCGACTTAAAATATGTGGACAACTACAAATACCTAGGTGTCTGGTTAGACTAAACTCTCCTTCCAGACTCACATTAAGCATCTCCAACCCAAAATTAAATCTAGAATTGTCTTCCTATTTGGCAACAAAGCCTCCTTCACTCATGCTGCCAAATATACCCTCGTAAACCTGACTATCCTACCGATCTTTGACGATATTATTTACAAAATAGCCTCCAACACACTACTCAGCAAACTGGATGTAGTCTATCATAGTGTCATCCGTGTTGTCACCAAAGCCCCATTTTCTATCCACCACTGCAACCTGTATGCTCTCGTTGGCTGGCCCGCACTACATATTCGTCGCCAAACCCACTAGCTCCGTCTTACCTCAGCTCACCATAGCAACACCCACCCGTAGCACACGCTCCAGCAGGTATATTTCACTGGTCATCCCCAAAGCCAACACTTCCTTTGGCCGCATTTCTTAACACTTCTCTGCTGCCAATGACTGGAACGAATTGGAGAAAAAAAAAATATATATATATTTTTTTTTTACACAACCCTGCTTGTCCAACTAGGGAGTGCTGTTTTACAGGACACAGCTGTGCACCCCTGCATCTAAACCAAGTATACAACCACACCCCCCTGCATCTAAACCAAGTATACAACCACACCCCCCTGCATCTAAACCAAGTATACAACCACACCCCCCTGGGGAAATCTTTTCAAATGTTTTATCCCGGCCTGCCTCTAATGTAGGCTACAGTGTTTCCCCTTATAAATCTGTAATTTGTCAACTTCCTGCTCCGTGCAGGGTACCAGCGAGACAGAGCAGTTGAAGGACAAACCAGGCTGCCACAGTGTCAAAGCCCTTTCTGCTGGGCCCACACATCATAGCTGGGACACTGTCGAACAGACAGACAAACTGGCAGGCCCCTCAACAGGGCCCTAATTTACTTAACAGGAATATAAAAATTGGGTCCTTGCTATCTGGGATCCTTAGGATGTCCCTAACTCCATTGAAGATTATATTGTAAATGGCTAAGGTAAGAGTTAAGGTTAGGGTTTATGGTACGCAAGTCCAAAGGATCCCAGATAGCATTAATCATAAAAACAGCCACCAATCAACAAAGACAGCATTTTCCGGTCAGGTTTGTACGTCACGGCTGGTCGAGCAGTACTGCAGTCTCCCTTCACTGTATTAGTACAGAGCTAAGAGGAGATTTACAGCGAGAGCTGTGTGGCCTCAAGGGAAATATCATTCCTGTTAGTTTACTACTCAATTGATACACTCAGGATTCCAGTTGAAAAATGAAATAATGTATAAAGTGTTTCTTGTAAACTCTTCCATAACCACATCTGTGAGTGAACTTTGTTCATAATTTTTGCAGCTGGCTCCTAGATGACTATTCAGTCATTCAGAGAAGAGCCTAGGGCAATAGATACGACTGAGAATGCAGCGTATGATTAGCTTAAGTCCACAAATTACTGTCCAATATTGCATCTAAAGCTGTGTGTTTGATCAAAGACAGAACACCGTACTAGCTAAAAGAGTAAGACAAGCCTTCTGATGTAGTTAAACACGATGCTGTTCACTGGGAATACGGCACAATTCTCAGAGTGACAATAAATACTACAAGCAATGAATTAGTCATCATTTCAAGCACGACTGACACCTAGCTAACGTTCTGAGCAGAACCAAAATATATGAACAGCTACGTAGTCGCTCACGTCAACATTTTCCACTCATGTGTTTCAAGAAGTTCTGAAATCCTGCATCATGTGGAACAAGGGCTGTGTTCAGGAGATATTAGAGCTGTTAATCTGTTTAATGAATCGTCCTTTGGTGGAGTGCGGGGATGACAGGCAGAGTCGACTACGGCAGAGTCAGAACGTCATATGGAGCGCGGGAGGGAGAGGAGAGGCTCAGAGCACATCCTAGACCTTCTGTTGCTTTAGGGATGGAGAAGAAATCCACAGCAAACACACTGACCAAGCTTTAAGAAAGCAGCAGCTTTAGGTTTGAGTCTCCATTTAAACCCCTGTAGGAAGGATCAAGAGGCTTTTTAGACGTGCTCTACACAGTGCACAAAACATTAAGAACACCTTCCTAACAATGAGTTGCACCTCCCTTTGCCCTCAGAACAGCCTCAATTCGTCAGGGCATGAACTCTACAAAGGTGTCGAAAGTTTTCCTCAGGGATGCGTCGCACAGTTGTGTCGAGTTAACTTGATGTCTTTTGGGCGGTGGACCATTCTTGAAACACACGAGAAACTGTTGAGTGAAAAACCAGTGAGCGTGGCATTTACTGTACTACCATACCCCATTCAAAGGCACTTAAATATTTTGTCACCCTTTGAATGGCACACATACACAACCCATGTCTCAAACCTGTCTCCTGCCCTTCATCTACACTGATTGAAGTGGTTTAACATGTGACATCAATAAGGGATCATAGCTTTCACCTGGTCAGTAGATCATGGAAAGAGCAGGTTCATCATGTTGTCCACTTACTGTATATCCCATTTTACAGTGAAACAAAAACAGCATGTACTGTGTAATATGCTACTTTGGATATTACATTAGGACAATGTGTTTTCCATATTGTAACAGGAGCTCATTCTGACTGACAAGCTAAGGACTTCCACTAAAACATCCACTCCTTTTTCTGTCAGTATTGTAGATAACCCAGGTATAAAATGAACCGTCTTACAATAACCGATGTTCCCCTATACAGAGGCCAAGGCTGTGAGTAGCTGCTATTCTAGCAGAGGTAAAGCCCACAAGCCTGGAGATAGAAAAGCTCATTATATCAAACATCTGCTTTAAATATGAGCGAGCGCGAGAGCGAGGCTTCTGAAACTAGGGGCTTTCTGAGACCCTCTCATGTGAGACACACAAAACAGACTCTTCCAGCCACACCCTGTAGCGTACTGGAGAGACAGACCAGCCTGGTCTGCTTTGGCCTAACTCAGTCTTCATAACAGTCATGAGAGAGTGAACTAACACAAACATGGCTTTGGGCTGTTTGATCTGGATTGTATATACATATCCAAACTCACGTTCCCAATGCATCCAGACCAAAATCCCTGCTCCCATGCCTTTCATCAGGCTAGAATGTGGGCTCGAGCCCTGGTACTTACCAAGACGGTCGCTGTACTGACAGTGTGGATGCCCCGCCTACACATTTTCTCAACACCACTTCATTTGTTTATTTTCTTCACAACGTTAAACGCCAAGGCTCTTGATACAGGTCATGTTGAGACGAACCACTTCTGAGTGTAACAAAGCTGCCTCTGCCTACAAAGAGTATTCAGCAGATCAGCCTGCCTCGCTCTGCTCTGTTAAGAGTAGTAGGTTTAGCCTCAACGGATCAAACGTTGTGACCTGAAAGAGGATCCCATGTAGCAACACTTCAGTTGATTGGTGAAGCTGACATTGGAGTCAGAAAGTTTGTTTATTCTGAGGAGAACAGGCAAGACTAGGGTGTACCTACTATTGAAGATGCATTAGTCGTTTGTATGGGATACATCGTCCAGCGAAATGCTTACTTGCAGGTTCCTTCAACAATACAACAATAAATTATAAAAAAGATAAGAATATGAACAAAGTAAATGAGTGGAATATATTTTTTTGCTTAAGTATAATACAGGAAGGCACAATTTATAGTCCAATGTTTACACATGTTTTGGGGGGAGGCGATGTATAAACTGAGCAGTATAAGAGTCTGGTAGCAGCAGTTGTGATGTGTGTGTGTGTGTGTAGCATGAATGTATGCTTATGTGTAGCATGAATGTATGCGTATGTCCATGCATGAGTGAGTGCATGTGTGCTAAGGTGTGGAGAATCAGAGCATGTGGTCACTCCAGTTCAAGTGTTCAGCAGTCTGATGACTTGTAGAAACCAACAGGCTCAGAGACCGTTTCTATCAGACCTGATGGTCCAATACAGTCTGCCCGACAGTAAGGGAGAGAACAGCTCTTGGCTGGGGTATGTGGGGTCCTGGGGGCCTTCATCACAATTTAGAGTAGATGTCCTGGGTGGGAACAGGGATGTACTATCGTCCTGGCAGTGCTTTATCTTAAGACGCTGTGTTCAATTTCAGTGTTTTACTGTAAAACAACAAACTAAACTAAGTTATGCAAAGATCCAATCTAAAACGTCAGAGGGTGTGTACGTGGGTATTTGCACAAGAAACATCTCAACTACAAGCAGGGACACCCCACTGTCCAAAACACACTCAGGGCCAAGCAGGCCTTTAACAACCAATTACATCTGACAATACTGATACCATCTCAATCCAGGCCATCCCAATGAGCTTTGCTCCTTTTCTGTTGCTTGGGTTGTTTCCTCTCTTGATAGCTGAATGAGTCTGCCTGTCATCTCAGTCTGAGCCACACTGTATTGGCCTGGAGTTGACGGGCCAATGCGACCTCCTTTGTCAGGGGGATCCGGAGTCCCCTGATGGGGTTTAGGGGGTTCCACGCAGTGTGGCTCAAGGGGAGTAAGTCAGTCTCCTATAAGGCAGATATAGCCTCTGACATGGCCCCCACTCCATTCAACCAGTGTCTCACCCTGTGGACTTTCTCCAAATTGGAGAGAGTTGGAGCCAAGAGCGGAACAGAGGGTCATTGAGGCAGTTGGTTGACTGTTGGCTCAGGTTGGGCTCTGCTCTACTGCTGGCCAAAAGCAGCTTTTTAGAACAGATGCTGACGCTGACTACCAAGGCCTGGGCCTGTCAAGCTTTCTGCTAGGCCCGATGGGTCTGTTGAGACAGTCCTATCAGACAGGAACATGTAGCCTGTCCTCGAAAGGCCTGCTGAACCTGACTCGCATCCATTGGCTACTTGAAGCTCTTGAACAGAGTTTGGACTTTGTCCTTGTGAACAATTCCATTAAAGTATTTGACAATGCTGTTCTCAGGGCAGCGGTTAGGAACATATCATTATGTAGGCTACAGTGTGATAATAGGGCCTTGGGTTTATCACATCCACAGAGAACATTAGGTCATCTGGGGAAGAGGAACCAGTTCAAGGAATCGTCTGCTCGATCTATGATCACACAAATATCTTGATTAATGGTTTAGCCGAGCTTATCTAAGAGAGAGTGTCCCTACCATACATGTCCTCAACTACATTCCTCTGATATACCAACATCACATGGTCTCATTCCTTATACACCTGCCATGTGTGACATACCCAGGCACCTGGCTACATTCCTCAAATGGCACAGCTCCAAAACCACAGGTAGGCTACACTTATTTGATAGCTGTACCTAAACTGAATCTGTACAGTGTCACTATGCCAACCTGAACCTGTAGGCCTGTACAGTGTCGCTATGCCAACTGAACCTGAAGGCCTGTACAGTGTAACTATGACTACCTCACACCCATCTGGTGACCTTACGTTTGATATTCATAAAGTCTACAGCCCTTGAGAGCATTTGAGGTTTTTCTTCCCTCCCAGAAGACTTGACTACCCACACTCACTTTGTATGTTGCCAAATGTCTGTCATTTCCTATAGCACCAGTACTTTCACTGCCAGACAGACATGAGGTCAAATGATGGATAGAGAGATGAATTCAATGCAAGCATCAGCAGCATTGGGTTTTTCTACCTCACGTCTGATAAACACAGCCTCCATCATTGCTGTAATTGTCTTATTTATGGACCTGCTGGTGGCCATTTTGAAATGAAGTTCTAAGAATGGCAAAGATCGGAGTCTTCCTGTTCTGAGACAAATCAATCATTTAAACCTTTGGGAGGCCTGACGTGTCATCAGGTTGCCATTAGTTTATCTGGCCCTCCCTAACCATCAGCACAGCTCCAGGAAATGCAGGATTTACACTTTCTTCCAAGCTCATATATTACACCATCCTTCAGGGAGCAGAACTTCCATCCCTACACAACCACCAATAAGGACATAAGACTTCTGGTGTAGTGTGAAGTCTGAAGACATACAGTACTACCACCTGAAATATGTACTACCACCTGAAATACTGTATGTGCTACCACTAGTAAAACACTTGACCTGACAGATAGTGTTTTTCATTATAGTAGCATTGCGGCACAAATGACACCAGAATGGGAACTAACAGCCTCATCACTTCGATATACAGTAAAATGAAAGCAGCACAACAGGCGCGGTTCTCCACTGTGTCATTGTTTGCCTTGCGCTGGGAATGCAGCAATGATTGGCACTTTAATAAAAGATGCCAACTTCCTTCCTCTTCCACCCTGTCATCCATTTCAATAGTTGGTTATTCATTCATCATGACCCTGACAGCACATGGGGGTGGTGTAGTCTGTCTGTGGCATCACCAGGCTGATAACGCTATTAGGAGAGGTTTCACTGAACTGACACATTTAGCGCCAAGCAATCCTTTCAGTGAGGCATTAGAGCTGCCCCAAAGTCCCCTACAAATGGACTGGCCCCAGAAACCAAACCAACATTTTAAAATCGGTGCCTTCAAGTCCAGTGCTAAACACCGAAGTGGGTACACAGAGCGCTTATCATGAGCTAGTGTTCTCCATGCTGAACGCAGACACATATGTAGCCAAACGGGACAATTGTTAATTGGGTTAGCACCCTTCTGTGAACTACAGAGAAAGCTAATGCAAAAGTCCAATAAACGACAGACCAAATCTGCCACATTTCAACACTGCACTCTCAGCCTTGCCACAATACTTGGGCGGTGTACCTCCCAGTCCCATATCTCTGTGTGGAGTGAAAGATTCCGTGCCGTCAGAGATGCTGGGATTCATATTAAAATCAGGGGACACTCAGTCTCACGGTGACAACGGCTCGTAAAAGTCATGGGTTCCATAGGGTGTCTGAGGTCCAGAGGCCTCCGGTCTGTCAGTAGCATGTTAATGGAACCACAGCGTGAAGGGACTGACAGCAACATGTATCACTCACTAACACCTCATCTCAAACATATTTTACTATGTAAGCTAATAAAGTATCTTAATATCATAAATAATATCCCTCATTCATTCCCTGGCGTCTGCAATGATTTATGTGTGTCTGTCTACACATACTGTACATGGTGTTAGCATGAGGCTGTCAATCAAATGTATTTATAAAAAGCCCTTTATGTCAGATGACAAGTGCTATACAGAAACCCAGTCTAAACCCCGGCTCTTGAGGGGTGGCCAGTCCTCTTCTGGCTGTGCCGGCAAGTGTGTGCATGTGTGTTCTGTGTTTGTGCGTGTCGCGCTCTGCTCTGAACATCTGTCCCCTGCGCCACCCACTGCCTCATGTTAATTCCTGTTGTGACCTCCTGGTATGTCATAGTTCGGCGCACAAGTCAACAACTAACTTTCCCCCAGGCCGTTGCTGCAAGAGAGGGTATTCTCAGTCAACTCACCTGGTTAAATAAAGAATAAACCAACCAAGCCCATAGGACCCGAGTCAACAAACAGAAACAGCCAGAGAGAACAGATGCTCTTAGGCTGTGTTTGTATTATTCACTGAGACACGACTTCTTATCTCAGCAATCTTGGGTGATGGAAGGGTGATGGAAGTCAAATTGTATATTTGTCACATGTGCAATGATTTTCAGTGAAATACTTACAAGTCCTTAACCAACAATGCAGGCGTAAGAAAATAGAGTTCAGAAAATATTTACTAACTAAACCACAAAAACAACAATAATGAGGCTATATACAGGGGGTAGCAGTACCGAGTCAATGTGCGGGGGTACAGGTTAGTCGAGGTAATTTGTACATGTAGGTAGGGGTAAAGTGACTATGCATAGATAAGAGGTGCCACTTTGTTCTTTAGGTTTTGCACATAAGGGTAACAGGAGCAGCACTGACAGACCCAAACACACTTCAATGAGCAGGCAGGGCTGTGGCATGCAGGCAGCCTGCACAGGACAGAGAGAGGCTCAGATGCTCTTCCCTCTGTTGGGAGCATGCTCAGTGGAGTGTGCTCATCAAAGCCCTCTTTCATCCTCTAATGTGATGCAAAACAAGGCAACGTGAGACTCCGTCTGGTTAACAGCTCCAAAACATACCATCTAACACGGGGCAATGCTAGGGCTCTCCTACACTGTCAAATAGTTCCACAACACCGTCTAACATGGCACGATGCTATTGCTCTCCTCCAGCACAATGCTGCTTACAAAGCCCCTTCCACACCTCTCTCCTTAGCTCTCCTTTCCTGCCATTGTCTTGGAACAGCCAAAAGCTACAGCCATGTCGTTTGGTGTTTTGGGGAGCGCTTAGGGTAGAGGGTGAAGATTAGTGTTGAGAAGGGGGTGGGTACGGTCTCGTCTGAAAGGCACATTTTTAAATGGCTCTTTCCTTCCTGCTTCCCCCCCCATGGTCTCCCTAAAAAGGTGTCTCTTTACACGTGTAGCTGTCATCCAGTCCTCTTTCCTCCCTGCACTACCTCATCAATATTTCATTAGGTGCTGAAGCACATCCATCATTACCTCATGATCTTGGAGCGCTCAGTGAATTAAGGAGGATGCTGGAACCTCCTATCAGACAGACAACAAAGTCCCCATCATCCTGAAATGTGCAAGTACTTCACCTGCCACCATGAAATCCCACGTCTTTATGAGCCTGATACTGCATAGCAACGCTGGACAACACAGCCCTGGGATCTGCTCTGCCTTCCTCCCTACTAGTCTTACCTTGCAGCTGCTTAAAGCGGCCCTCCAGCTGGTTGTAGTTGAAGGCAGCCTGTTTGGCAGAGTAGCCCGGATCAGGGCTGGTGGCTAGAGAGGGGCCAGGCCCAGAAGGGGACAGGGCCCCTGGGGAGTGGGACCCTGGAGAGAGATGCCCTGGGGACAAGGGGCCAGGCACACTGGTCGCCCTCTGTAGCTCCATCAGTCCAGTAGAAAATAAAAGGGCTGGGGAAAGTGGAGTGAAGAGGGGTTCGCTGGTCTCCCCCTTTTAAAATAAAAATGTCCAGTGGTGGCTGAGATGTAAGAGGTTAGCTGGAAAAGTCCCTCTGTGGGGGGATCCTGCAGCAGTCAGCCCCGGGGTCAAATGCTGGCTCAACAGCACCGCAGCATCACGCTTGCCTCAGACTTCTTTCCTCCCTTCCACCATCATCCCCCCCATCCTCACAACACAAGCAGGCTGCCAACACTCCAACATGCACAATAAGAAAGATAGTGGTAAAAGCCACAGAGAGGGGAAGAGAGAGAGACACACCGATTCAGAGAAAGCACACTGGACTCCGTACTCCTGCAATGAGCGGAAGACTGCTCAAACACTGCACACCTTTCAAACCTTTAGGGAGGGGTGGGAGGAGCCAGCAGCCTGGAATTTCTTTAGCAGCCACTCACAGCCCTTATGTTTAGTGTTGATGTCACAGCTGCATTACCATAAGGGGGAGTGGGAGGGAAAGAGGAGCAGAGGGCTGTACCAAATGGAAAGGGGGAGACTTGGCCGAGACCTTCCCCATTTCTAAGCACATTCGTAATATCAAGAGACAAAACATCCCATATTTCATTGAATCATAGATACACATGCAAAAAAAATTACTTCCTGGCTGTGTCCTGCCAACACGTCCTGTTAGAGTTCACGGTAAAGCGCCTCCCCCTCCTCACACGAGTGTGTGGGCCTCACTAAAACTTTTGAACGGCCATACAAAACCGGAAGAATTAGCTCTGTGTAATAATATCCTAGACAGTGAACAGGTCTCTCCAGTCCTTTCCTCTCCATTATTTGGCCATGTAGTCCACCTGACCCACCACTTGAAGTGAGGGGTTATTGCACACAATTGAGACTTTTATTGATAAAAAAAAAAAAAAAAAACAATACATCGCCATTTGCTTGGCTCTTCCTGACAATGGACATCTATAGTTGTTAGACTAGTCCAACAGCACAATGCTCCCACCCATCTGAAACCCCTTCATGCAAAGCCCCCCTTAAATATATTTCAAAGCTGGTCTTTCTTGAATTCCAGGCATTTTATGGTATGAGATTTCATCAGTTTTAAAATGGAAGGCATGGCTTTGGGGGGGACAAAAAGGCTTCTACTCCCCAAAGCTCATGCAAATTCCCCCTAGCTGGCCCATTACTCCTGGCTATTTATACTGTAATATATCTAAACAGGTTTTCACAGGTTTTCACAGGGCAGTCAGCCTAACATACACCAAAAACAGTCCCAGGTTAGGGCCCAGTCAGTCTGACACGGCTTTGCCCTAGTGACTGATCTTCTGTCGTATCACTTCTCTCTAGAAATCATCTCTTCACAGGTCTGTTATTATGTATGCCTACCTGTTGTTCTTTGGGACCAGAGGGAATACATGAGAAATCTGTAGCTAAGTAGGCGGAGAAAGGCGCTTGCAAAAGCCTGGATAGGTGGTTTCGAATCCCGTGACCAACCATATGTAAAATGTATGACTAGGTCAGATACGTATCTGCTAAATGCTTGCCTGGTTACCCAATGATGAATTGCATCGAATTCACCTAAGTGCAGAAATTTAGCGTTTGGATCAAGAAAGTTTCCTGATGACCTCTACAAGCCAGAATGTTGAATACAATCCTATTTGAAGTACTTTACCAGTTCTGTGCGGTTGATCCTTTTGGTAGTAGGAATGAGAGACAATATATCCACAGGAAAGTACAATTGCATCAACTTTTCAAACCACTGGTTGTGAGTTCAGATGTGTCACCTGAAGAATGCACACAAGATGAAAATACATGCAGGAGACTCATGACGAGCTCCTGCACGTGTTTACATGGTTCTGTGCATGCTTCAGGTGATACAAATCTGAACTCACAACCAGTGGTTTGAAAAGTTGATGCAATTGTACTTTCCTGTAGATATATGGTCTCACATTCCTACCACCAAAAGGACCAACCGCACAGACAACTGTTAAAGTATGTTCAAATATTAACATTATGGCTTGTAGAGGAAACTTTCCTGATTCAAGAAGATCATTTCTGCCCAACGTAGAATTCAATTCAACTTTGGGTAACCAGGCAACTAAATGGATATTATTATGTGTATTGAAAGTTGGGTATCTCTGTGCTGCGAGGAATGAGTGTGTGAGGTAAATTTAGGGGCCCCAACTTTCACTGGGGACGACATGTCCCCCCACATTCTGAAATTGCATTTTTGTCCCACCCAGTCCAACCCAGTTATCAATGACTGATACAAAACGAGGCACGGTGTGCTTTAGGACCACAACCAAAGTTACGCCGCTGGGTAAATGTATGGGGATAGTTGAATGAGCAAGGTAAACATGAGCAGTGATAGGTGGTGGTTTTTTAGTCAATACTGAAGTGAAAGAAAGCTGCATGTGAAGGGAAAACAGTATTGACCGAATGAAAAACTCCTCTATACGAGCTGCCCCAATTTCCTGCGTGGTCGGAGCACAAATCACAAGGCCTCCTCACGAATCCCTTTTGGAGAGCCTCTGTTCCACACAAACACACTATTCATTCAGTAAAACATCCCTCTCCACTGTTTAACTTAAATACTCCATCATTTAAAATACCATAACCTTCATCTGAAACCGTTCCTATATCATCTAATTAATGCATTCAAACGCAATGGCTCACTACCACTGGTGGACTTACCATTTGGGAGAAGAGGAAATTGCATCAAAACTCACATCAAGCTAGGCATAATAAAAATAAACATTTGAGTCACACACCCACCCCCCCCCCCCCCCCCTTAATAAATACATTTTAAAAATCCAGCAAAATCAGTCTTGTTTAAGCTTGCATGGACACTCCAGACACTTGTGAGAAAACAGGTTTTCGGAATGTTTCCTGGTCTGACAAACACCCCTCTAGCTCGTCACATCCGCATCTACGGTGGAAGGTGTCCGAGCTACAGCGGTGTGTGTCAGACCAGGATACATACCGAAAATCTGTCTTCTCACGAAAACATCAGGAGCATTCGGGCCGTTTAGGCTACACACTAAATATGAGATTCACAAATACTATGGTGTTCTCTTCTTATGTTTCAAGGACAGCTTCCCCCCCCCCCCTCCCTCCCTCTACATAACATTGCAAAAATCAGAAACTCTGTCCAAAAATGCTGAAAAATTCATCCATGCTTGTGTTACTTCAAGGTTAGACTACTGCAATGCTCTACTTTCAGGCTACCCGGATAAAGCACTAAATAAACAGTGTAAATACGACTAGAACCCAAAGATTTGATCATATTACTCCAGTGCTAGCCTCCCTACACTGGCTTCCTGTTAAGGAAAGGGCTGATTAAGGTTTTACCTACAAAGCATTACATGGGCTTGCTCCTACCCATCTTTCCGATTTGGTCCTTCCGTACATACCTACACGTACGCTACGTTCACAAGACGCAGGCCTCCTAATTGTCCCTAGAATTTCTAAGAAAACAGCTGGAGGCAGGGCTTTCTCCTATAGAGCTCCATTTTTATGAATCGTCTGCCTATCCATGTGAAAGACGCAGACTCGGTCTTAACCTTTAAGTCTTTACTGAAGACTCATCTCTTCAGTAGGTCATATGATTGAATGTAGTCTGGCCCAGGAGTGTGAACGGAAAGCCTCTGGAGAAACGAACCGCCCTTGCCGTCTTTGCCTGGCCGGTTCCACCCTCTCCACTGGGATTCTCTGCCTCTAACCCTATTACAGGGGCTGAGTCACTGGCTTACTGGTGCTCTTCCATGCCGTCCCTAGGAGGGGTGCGTCACTTGAGTGGGTTGAGTCACTGACGTGATCTTCCTGTCTGGATTGGTGCCTCCCCTTGGGTTGTGCCATGGCGGAGATCTTTGTGGGCTATACTCGGCCTTGTCTCAGGATGGTAAGTTGGTGGTTGAAGATATCCCTCTAGTGGTGTGGGGGCTGTGCTTTGGCAAAGTGGGTGGGGTTATATCCTTCCTGTTTGGCCCTGTCCGGGGGTGTCATCGGATGGGGCCACAGTGTCTCCTGACCCCTCCTGTCTCAGCCTCCAGTATTTATGCTGCAGTAGTTTGTGTCGGGGGCTAGGGTCAGTCTGTTATATCTGGAGTACTTCTCCGGTCTTATCCAGTGTCCTGTGTGAATTTAAGTATGTTCTCTATATTTCTTTCTCTCTGAGGACCTGAGCCCTAGGACCATGCCTCAGGACTACCTGGCATGATGACTCCTTGCTGTCCCCAGTCCACCTGGCCTTGCTGCTGCTCCAGTTTCAACTGTCCTGCCTGCGGCTATGGAACCCTGAACTGTTCACCGGACATGCTACCCGTCTCAGACCTGCTGTTTTCAACTCTCTAGAGACAGCAGGAGCGGTAGAGATACTCTCAAGGATCGGCTATGAAAAGCCAACTGACATTTACTCCTGAGGTGCTGACTTGTTGCACCCTCGACAACTACTGTGATTATTATTATTGGACCCTGCTGGTCATCTATGAACATTTAAACATCTTGGCCATGTTCTGTTATAATCTCCACCCGGCACAGCTAGAAGAGGACTGGCCACCCCTCATAGCCAGGTTCCTCTCTAGGTTTTGGCCTTTCTCTGGAGTTTTTCCTAGCCACCGTGCTTCTACACCTGCATTGCTTGCTGTTTGGGGTTTTAGGCTGGGTTTCTGTACAGCACTTTGAGATATCAGCTGATGTAAGAAGGGCTATATAAATCAATTTGATTTGGCCAAATGCAATGTTTTATCAAATGTATAAAAATAAGTGCATTTTCAAGGGTACTAAAATTCTAAATCCAAATAGCCAAATGACCCTTGGTATGACCAACTTAAAACAATTCCATACTTTGTTACATTTGAGTCATTTAGGAGACGCTCTTATCCAGAGCGACTTACGAGCAATTTGGGTTAAGTGGCTTGCTCACAGGCACATAGATCTTTCACCTAGTCGTTTGAGATTTGAACCAGCGACCATTCGGTTACTTGCCCAATGCTCTTAAATCGCTAGGCTACCTGCCACCCCTGTTAGCTTGATAGAAACCCAGTCCTGGGCACTTACTCGAGGGATACAATATGCATTTTAGTAATAAAGACAGGTGCTGCTGATAATATGCCAATGTCGTAGAGGCAGAGGACATGTACATGTAGGCCACGTAGCTGATGCTGTCTGGACAAAAAGATTGGCTTGTCATACTATTTTTGTCCAGACAGCATCAGATACATGGGCTAAATATAGTAAGACCGAGGGGCGCGGTTCGCTCGGATGCTTGTCTGAGATCGTTTCACCCACTTGCGAATTGAAGGAAAGTTGGCAGATGCACAGTGAACTGTTCAGATGCTGGAATTATTTTTAATCAACGTGCAAAGGTAACCTACTTTATTGAAGTGAATGTTTGACAAATTTGATGAAAACATGACTGGTTGTGTTCATGGCAGATTAAAAGGTAAAACATTTTTACAGTTAAATAACATGTCTTCACTATAAATCCCATAGACACATTTTTAAGAAGGGTGCGACTGGAGGGTCTCAGACTGGCCTCTGCCAAATCACTAAGTCTGGCCCTGCTCACTACTTATAACAATGTCCCATGAGGATGTTCTGAATGCGTCAAAGAACATCCTGTGGTTTAAGATTCAGTTTCCCCCCTCTGTTCTATTGAGAAAGGGAGGAGGATGGGGGTGGGGGTCCATATGGTTTTAGTCATAAGCCTCCAGCCAGGAGAGTGAACCAGTGAAATATCACTTGACAGCCACTGTCTCTGGTATGTGCTACCCTACAGTCATGCCTCTCCAGCCATTGTACTGTGATCCACAAAGACAAAAGGGGAAACAAATGTCATACAAGCTGCGACAAACTCATTATGCGTCATTAAAAAGAACATGAACCAAGGTTTTAGTCGATAAGAGCCATCCTTTTGCTTTTCTGATTACCCAAAAGCTTGTACACCAGAGAGCTGTACAAGAAACTCAAAAATACAGGCACTCTGCATTAGTGATGGGGGGAAATATAGTTGCCTATCACAATATTATTTTGGACAATATTATATAGATACTTTGACTCAAAGTACCTTTTTTCTTTTGCTAGGTAGCTTTCGCTAGTGTTAGTTTGCTGTACCTGCACCAAAACTGTTCTGTTTTATTTTTAAATAGCGAGCCAACATGTTTTCAGCAACTTTTATTTCCGTGAAGGATCAAAACACGTTCTCATGCTCTAGTCTCTCTGCAGCAGACAGAGTGAGCATTATGCTTGTAACAGCAAATCACAAAAAAAAAAAAAATCAAATCACAGTATCGAATAGCAATACATTTATAAAATCGTGAGAGTCGCAATATCTGCACCTAAGTAACACTATAATATTGTAACGTGAGGTCCCTGGCAATTCCCAGCCCAACTCTCCATAGGCCAAACAATATATTTTAGTAGCTAAATGGGGACAGCTATGACAGGTCCAGATGGTATGAAGCCTGCAGGTTGCCAAGACACCTGGCCCTGCTGGAATGGTCTTCACTGGGCTCCTCACTGACGCGTTACGGACACAAACCTGTAAAGCCATCGTGGAGAATTTCACAAGAGTACTCTGCTTCATCCCTGTCAAATTAGAATGACATTCTTATGAGTTCAGTTCCTACCAGCGAGATTGATGAACATCTTTAAAAAAAAGAGCCAGAGACAGTCCACTTCAGACATTCTCTTATATTTGGGAAATGATACCCCCCTCAGACCTGGGGAGACTGACCTGGTGGCTTCCTGTTTTAATGTGTAAATGTTGGAATGCAGAGAATGTCAGGGGGCACGGGGTGGATGCTCCGCAGAATAAAGAGTATTTCAGATGAGGCGCTGTCACGGCTGGTTTGAATTATTCACACGTCTCGGCTGGGCCGGCCTTGCAGAATGTGGCGATCGTTTTTAAGAGCTCCTCTCTGCAGCCACTCCTGTGACCTCAGCGCTGGTTATTCCTGGACCCTTCAGGGTGAAGTAGAACCACATTTCCAGAAACAGCAGGGATACTGCCAAGGTTCCAAATGGGTCAATACACACAAATGGGAAGTGTGTAAACAAACACACTGACTGGAAACAAGCAAATGCAGGGGGTTGTGTCCCAGGCTGCAAAGATTCTTCATGACATTATTTACCCCCTCACAGACATTCACATATACACACACAAACCTCTTGGCTGTATGCTCATACTAGGTCTTGGAATTTGAGGTTATAGTAATTGGTCAGGCGAATGTACACAGGCTGGTAGGCCAAAAAAAAGGGGAAGTCACAATTGTTTGTACACATGGATATGCTTCTAAATAACAACCTATTTGAAACAAGCCATTACACTTCGTTATTCTCATGACAAGTCATTATTATACATATTACTTATAAATATTAAATCAACAAATTAAGAATTGCCAGATTGGAGGGGATCGTCGCATTTTTGTACTGACAACATTAACGGAGTCAAAATAAAAAGATTTGCCTACCTTGCCCTTGTCTGTTGGCTTTTTTTTTTTTTAAAGATCCTCTTGACGCACAAACCAATGAAATCCAATGGGTTTTCACCCACTTTTCCCGAAATATTTGCAAAGTGTCCCAAACCCTGCAGCTATGGTCATTCAATGGCAGTGGAATATGTTCTTCAAAGAGAGGACACCGTAATGAGATAAGGTAACCAAAGCTAATGAAAAACAGGCCTTTTACCAGAATAAATTCAGACAGGCTACTTTAGAACATTTTCTGAAAGGACATAGGCCTATCGAGAGAATCAGCACGCACACGTGTAATCAAAGCCACCAGCGTATATCAAACACAAGCAAATATTTATCCTTAAAAACCTGTTTGGGGTAGAGGGCAGCATTTTCACTTTTGGATAAATAGCATGCCCAAACTGAACTGCCTCTTACTCTGTCCCAGATCCTAATATATGCATATTATTATTAGTATTGGATAGAAAACACTGAAGTTTATAAAACTGTTTGAATCATGACTGTATAACAGAACTTATTTAGCAGGCGAAACCCCGAGAACAAACCATAGATTTCTTTTTAAAAGCCTTTTCAATATGTTTTCATGGGGAATCCAGAATTCTAAGACTTTCCTGCAGTTCCAACCGCTTCCACTGGATGTCACCAGTTTGTAGAAATTGGTCAAGGTTTTTCCTTTGTGTAATGAAGTACCATAGCTCAGAATGAACGTCACTTCATGTGTACCTTTTGATAGAGGCGCGTAACCAGAAAAGTAGCGTCAGTTTGTTTTGCTCCTGTATTGAACACAGATCATCCAGTCTTCAATTTGATCGATTATATACACATTTAGAAATACCTAAAGCTGTATTACAAAAGTAGTTTGAAATGTTTAGGCAAAGTTTACAGGTAACTTGAGATATTTTGTAGCGATGTTGCGTAAGTTGGAAGCGGTGTTTTTCTGGATCAAACACACCAAATAAATGGACATTTTGGATATATGTCGACGGAATTAAATCGAACAAAAGGAGCATTTGTGATGTTTATGGGACATATAGGAGTGCCAACAAAAGAAGCTTGTCAAAGGTAAGGCATGATTTATATTTTATTTCTGCGTTTTGGTGTCGCGCCTGCAGGGTTGAAATATGCTACTATCATTGTTCACCGTTGTGCTATCATCAGATAATAGCATCTTATGCTTTTTCCTGAAAAGCCTTTTTGAAATCTGACATGTTGGTTGGATTCACAACGAGTGTAGCTTTAATTTGCCATCTTGCATGTGTAATTTAATGAAAGTTTGATTTTCATAGAAATGTATTTGAATTTGGCGCTCTGCATTTTCCCTGGTTATTGGCCATGTGGGACGCCAGAGTCCCGCCTACTCCAGAGAGGTTAAAACGTATTCAAAAACCTAGGCCTATCTTAGGCTTTCCGAAAGTGGGCTGTACAATAATGAATTGACAATGAATGTATGTAAAATAGCCTACACGCAACATGGCATACACTATTTATTAGTGACGCTGATTATTGAGGGGGAGAGATGTTTCTTTTTGACCCTGAGGAAATATTATAATTTGAATGGATGTTTAAAAATGTTTATTAAAAACGTATTTTATACTTGTTCAGGCGTGCGCACTCCAGACACAACATGCTCATATGGAACATGTAAATGATGGCATGAAATAAACCAAAACTTGTTTCTCACAAGTGTAGCAGGTTGTCCACTGAGGATGAGAATTTTAAATGACTAATTAATACATGCATTAACAGAAAATGGTTGGCTACCACATGGGAATTCATTAAAGTGGATTGCGGGTGACACTGTATAGACTAGGCTACTATTCTACTTTGCGGGGATAGGAGGGTGGCAATTGTGTTGGTCTAGTGTAGGGAAGCATTCCAGCCAGGACCGGGCCTGATTAGACAATTTAAGAAAATATTCCATATCAAATTATACCATGCCAGGTTGGAGAGGATTGGAGCATTGTCCATTTGACACAACATTAGTGCATTAAAAGCCTCGGAGCCAGAATAAAAAAAAAACTTTGTTGACTGCTGTTGAGAAATTAGCAGCAAGACGCAGCCAACCTTTTTAAAAATACCTATTTATTTATTAGTAAGCAATGAAAACATGCATTGTATGAAAGCCCACACAAACAAGGTTTTTACTGAAATGTCATACACTATAGAGCACTATAGGTTAAGGAGATAAAGATCTGTTTCCAAGGGGACCAGTCGAGTTGGCCCAAAGTGGTGTTAGATTTCCCTATCATATGAACACCGTGTGGAGGTGAACCACACCTGGTCATACGAACTCTTCAGGAGAAAACTAGCCTGGCATCAGGAAGAGGCATCAGTTTACACCATAGATTTGGTTGGTTTATACAGACATGTTAGTCTGTTCAAGCACAAGACCTGGCACCAAAGTCCTCCTGTATCCTTGAACAGCATGGTTTTAGAATGGTGGTGGGTGCTCTATGTACTGTACATCTAACCTTGACTGGAACTTGTTGGCAACATTTGAGGTGATGTGGAATACATTTAAGTTAATTACCCTTCAGAATGCCAATAAAAGAGATGTTTTCACCACACTGGTGAGCTCTCTACAACTAACAATTTAGGTGGCCACGGTTCAATGTCAAAATTCCATTTAAAACTGCGGACATAGGCAGAACCAGTGCCTGGCTGCTTAACTGATGAAAAAAGGGGCATGCACGTGTGAGTGATGTCACCTCCAAGTGACGCCAAAGGGGCAGAATGCCATTGCAATGCTAAACTCACATCTGACCAACAAATGCACAGAGGGGGCGGGGGAGAGAGAGAGGGTTGAGCAGAGAGAAAGGGGTTTTACTGCAGTAAGCATCCGGCTGGTATCGATTACATGAATCATTTATATCAGATGATCAGCTTAATTGGAACACGGGGGACAGCAATACTACCCCCCCAACACAGGGGACAGAAATATGACCAAAACACCTTACGTAACATGATAAACGATGATTTTAACAACACACCTCAGACCTAACAATACAAATGATGCTATACATTATTCTATATAGTCTACAAAAGACAACTCAGACAGTAACAGAAGCTTATCCATGGGGATAAGAGAAAAGCAGGATATGGACATATGGCCCAATAACAAGACAGCCATTATCATGAACAAAATACCTACAACAATGCCAACAGACGAAGAGCCGGAGGACCCATATTGTGGTGCTGCAGTCCCCACCACCTCCTGCATATTTAAGAGGAAGGTGAATTATTTAATTAAGTGGAACACTAGCATATTGGCCTAGAAAACATGGAACCTCAAAAACAAGTCTGCAGCTACTGGGTGGCAAGTGTAGAACATCTCAGCAGGGACAGTATTCAGACCCTTTCACTTTTTGCCCATTGTTACGTTACAGGCTCATTCTAAAAGTGATTAAATAAAATGTTTCTCATCAATCTACACACACAACACCCCATAATGACAAAGTGAAAAAAAGTGTAGAAATGTTTGCGAATGAATTAAAAGTAAAAAACAGAAATATCTTATTTACAGTTGAAGTTGGAAGTTTACATACACCTTAGCCAAATACATTTAAACTCAGTTTCACAATTCCTGACATATAATCAGAGTAAAAATTCCTCGTCTTAGGTCAGTTATGATCACCACTTTATTTTAAAGAAAGTGAAATGACAGAATAATAGTAGAGAATGATTCATCTCAGATTTGATTTCTTTCATCACATTCCCAGTGGGTCAGAAGTTTACATACACTCATTTAGTATTTGGTAGCATTGCCTTTAAGTTGTTTAACTGGGTCAAACGTTTCAGGTAGCTTTCCACAAGCTTCCCACAGTAAGTTCGGTGAATTTTGGCCCATTCCTCCTGACAAAGCTGGTGTAACTGGGTCAGGTTTGTAGGCCTCCTTGCTCGTGCACACTTTTTCAGTTCTGCCCACAAATTGCCTATAGGATTGAGATCAGGGCTTTGTGATGGCCACTCCAATACCTCGATTGTTGTCGTCCTTAAGCTATTTTGCCACAATTCTGGAAGTATGCTTGGGGTCATTATCCATTTGGAAAACCCATTTGCAACCAAGCTTTAACTTCCTGACTGTCTTGAGATATTGCTTCAATATGTCTACATAATGTTCCATCCTCATGACGCCATCTATTTTGTTAAGTGCACCAGTCCCTCCTGCAGAAACGCACCCCCACAACATGATGCTGCCACCCCCGTGCTTCTGGCTTTTTTAATGGCGGTTTTGGAGCAGTGGCTTCCTCCTTGCTGAGCGTCCTTTCAGGTTATGTCGATATAGGACTCGTTTTACTGTGGATATAGATAGTTTTGTACCAATTTCCTCTGGGATTTCCTCGGGGACAGAACACATCTCCTTCCTGAGCGGTATGACAGCTGCGTGGTCCCATGGTGTTTAAACTTGCGTATTATTGTTTGTACAGATGAACGTGGTACCTTCAGGCATTTGGAAATTGCTCCCAATGATGAACCAGACTTGGAGGTCTAAAAAATAATAATGTTGAGGTCCTGGCTGATTTCTTTTGATTTCCCCATGATGTCAAGCAAAAAGAGGAACTGGGTTTGAAGGTATCCACAGGTACAATTAACTCAAATTATGTCAATTAGCCTAACAGAAGCTTTTAAAGCCATGACATCATTTTCTGGAATTTTCCAAGCTGTTTAAAGGCAGTCAACTTAGCCCCACTGGATTTGTGATAGATTATTTCACTTACAATTCACTGTCTAAACAATTGTTGGAAAAATGACTTGTACAACGTAGATATCCTAAGACACTTGCCAAAACTACAGTTTGTTAACATGACATTTGTGGAGTGGTTGAAAAACAAGTATTAATGACTCCAACCTACGTGTACGTAAACTTCCGACTTCAACTGCACATAAGTATTCGTACCTTTTGCCATGAGACTTGAAATTGAGCTCCGGTGCATCCGGTTTCAATTGATCATCCTTGAGAATGTCCTACAACTTGATTGTACCACACCTGCCATAAATTTAATTAATTGGACATGATTTAGAAAGGCACACACCTGTCTATGTAAGGTCCCACAGTTGACAGTGCATGTCAGAGCAAAAACCAAGTCATGAGGTAGAAGGAATTGTCCGTAGAGCGTTGAGGCATAGATCTTGGGAAGGGTACTAAAAAAAAATGTCTGCAGCATTGAAGGTCCCTAACAGTGGCCTCCATCATTCTTAAATGGAAGAAGTTGGGAACCACAAAGACCTCTTCCTAGAGCTGGCCTCCCAGGCAAACTGAGCAATCGGAGGAGAAGGGCCTTGGTTAGGGAGGTGACCAAGAACCCGATGGTCACTGACAGAGCTCTAGAGTTCCTCTGTGGAGATGGGAGAATC
Organism: Oncorhynchus mykiss; assembly: GCF_013265735.2. Classification (NCBI taxonomy): domain Eukaryota; kingdom Metazoa; phylum Chordata; class Actinopteri; order Salmoniformes; family Salmonidae; genus Oncorhynchus; species Oncorhynchus mykiss. The sequence goes on from NC_048565.1 coordinate 79,460,711, forward strand.
TTCCAGAAGGACAACCATCTCTGCAGCACTCCACCTATCAGGCCTTTATGGTCGAGTGGCCAGACAGAAGCCACTCCTCTGTAAAAGGCACATGACAGCCTGCTTGGAGTTTGCCAAAAGGCACCTAAAGGACTCTCCGATCATGAGAAACAAGATTCTCTGGTCTGATGAAACCAAGATTGAACTCATTGGCCGGAATGCCAAGTGCCACGTCTGGAGGAAACCTTGCACCATCCCTACGGTGAAGCATGGTGGTGGCAGCATAATGCTGTGGGGATGTTTTTCAGCGGCAGGGACTGGTAGACTAGTCAGGATCGAGGGAAAGATGAACAGCGCAAATTACAGAGAGATCCTTGATGAAAACCTGCTCCAGAGCGCTCAGGGCCTTACAGTGCATTGCGAAAGTATTCGGCCCCCTTGAACTTTGCGACCTTTTGCTACATTTCAGGCTTCAAACATAAAGATATAAAACTATTTTTTTGTGAAGAATCAACAACAAGTGGGACACAATCATGAAGTGGAACGACATTTATTGGACATTTCAAACTTTTTTACCAAATCAAAAACTGAAAAATTGGGCATGCAAAATTATTCAGCCCCTTTACTTTCAGTGCAGCAAACTCTCTCCAGAAGTTCAGTGAGGATCTCTGAATGATCCAATGTTGACCTAAATGACTAATGATGATAAATACAATCCACCTGTGTGTAATCAAGTCTCCGTATAAATGCACCTGCACTGTGATAGTCTCAGAGTTTCTTTCGCAATGCACTGTAGACTGGGGCGAAGGTTCACCTTCCAACAGGACAACGACCCTAAAAATACCTACCTGAAAATAACTGTGCCACAATGCTCCCCATCCAACCTGACAGAGCTTGAGGGTCTGCAGAGAAGAATGGGAGACAGATCTGCCGAGCTTGTATCATCCCCAAGACTCGAGGCTGTAATCACTGCCAAAAGGTGCTTCAAAGTACTGAGTAAAGGATCTGAATACTTATGTAAATGTAATATTTCCCTTTTTTGCTTAGTAATTATGGGGCATTGTGTGTAGATCACCACATTTTAGAGTATGACTAATAAAAAAAAAAATTATAGGTCTGAATACTTTCCGAAGGCACTGTATACTGTAGGGAGGTACAGTAGGTGGACTCTTCAAAGTCTGGGTGAGCCAAAATTCTGGTTAGCATTAAGAGAAGGGTATATTGGAACCACAACAGTGCCACATAGGTCCTAGGGCAGGAAGATATGGCTTTACAATTGACATTTGATCTACAACGCTTCATCGGTGTATAATTTATCTCCAACACAGGGCTTTGGCCACTTCCTGTATGATATTATATTTATTTTCTCTACATCACAGATCAGAGATCAAGAACTTGAACCCGGAGCCAATTCCTCCCCAACGGCTATTCTGTAACTCTGTCCACCAATCCTCAAAGAAGCAGTGGTCACACTCACCACAATGACATTAAAGAGTAACAATCCCAATTAACAAGCAGGAATACAGCTTAATCCTATATCGCACAGCAACTTCATCAGATTGGTTCAACAGTAGCCAAAGGATAGCCGTAGTCCAGCCTGACCCCGTGATAAAGTAGTATACTGTATATCTGTAACCCATTTATGGAATAGAAGCAGCTTGTGCGGTGCCAGTTGGGGCCTGTGCTGTCCCCTAGTGTTTAGTATGTCTATGACCAGACAGTAGGATTGGAAGAGGGGACAGAGTTGCTTTTCACACTACTGAGTAGAACCTTACTGAGCCGAGCCAATCTGTACTAAATTTGTCTGGTTATGTATTCACAGTAGTTGCTGGAACAGTGCTGGAAAGGACAATGTAAACAGTATATCCATGTGTAAGACGGTCCTCGGATCCAGTAGTGTTGTAGTTCTGGTTCCTACCTGCCAAGGCCTTGATGCGGGAGCGTTCAAACAGCCTGGCCGAGCTGTTCTCGTTGTCCCACTCGTCAACATCCCAGCGCTTGTTGACTGTGTCGCTACTATACTGCTGCTGCTGGATCTCCATGTGGTCGAAATCAGCGGCTACGGATGTCATCCTGACCCTTCAACTGTCACACATCGGCCGCTTCACATGAAGCCCTGTGGACACAGAGGACATGACGTGTTTAGGAAAATGATCAGATGTTTGATGGTTTTACATACAATCAGTCAATGGTGTGTTAAGCATATGTACATAGCTTTTCCCACTACATCCTAACATTGGTCTTTAATCTCAACACCTTAAAGTATATTGTAAGTTTCAATGCTGATATGGCTTTGGTTATAGAGATTCTTACTAATCAGAGATTAAGTCATCTCCCCCTAATGTTTCAGACAAGTTGTGTGAATTTGTAAAGCTTGTTTGTAGTACCACCTCCTGGTGATTAAATGTTACTACTCCAACATAGTTAAAAAGCTTCATTCTACATTGTTGGCAAATGGAAAAAACTGAGAGGGCTCATTAAACTCAATGAGATGGCTTTCAGAGCACCTATAAAACAGAAAGTTAGACAAATGTCTTACAATTTGTCCAACAACACCAAATACAAAAATATGTTTTATTGTATTGTAGGACAATATCACACAGCATTTTCTAAACTTTCCTGGTAAACTATAAATATTTCTCAGCAACATTACATTTGACATGTCATACAGATCAAAGCAGAGTATGACTAATTACAACATAAAAACATACAAACGCAAATAGTTTACACACCAAATCTAAAAGCCTCTCAACTCTAGTAACCAGTACCCACCACCATCAGTAAGCTCCACCAAAAAAATATGCTCATTGCAGTCTCAGCAGTCTTCCCCACTCCCAATTCTAGGCCCTGTGCTCTGCTACAGTCAGACAGTCCTTGACCAGACTGGGACAGGCCAGTGTTAGCCTGATGAGCTCAGCAAATCCCTCCAGAAGTGAAGTCCATCTGAACACCAACAGTCAGCAAGCACTGGACAATGGTGCTCTGACTAGTGTCTGTCTGAGGGACAGCAGAGTTGTAGTCATAGGAGAAACACATGGCTAAAACATGCATGCTGCGCAAATGAAAAACATATTCACGTCAACGTTTGCATTATATATGTCAGCCCTTATCACAGAGGCATGGCATAGTAATTGTTTTTCACTCCTATCCCTGTGCAGATGTGCCACAGGACAGTGTGAAGTGGGGACAAGATGGAGAGAGTTGTGTTGTACCACCCACCTCTTTGCTTAACAACCACTAAAACTAGACTGTGTTGCTAGGCTAAAAATACACTGCCTCTGGGATAGTGTGCTGCTGAAGTGGGTTAACACAGCCTGTGCAACCGTGTAGAAGATACAGTTGAAGTCGGAAGTTTACATACGTTGGAGTCTTTAAAACTTGTTTTTCAACCACTCAAAATTTCTTGTTAAACTGTAGTTTTGGCAAGTCGGTTATGACCTCTACTTTGCATGACAAGTATTTTTTCACAGATTTCACATCTCACTGTATCACAATTCCAGTGGGTGAGAAGTTTACATACACTAAGTTGACTGTGCCTTTAAACAGCTTGGAAAATTCCAGAAAATATCATGGCTTTAGAAGCTTCTGTTAGGCTAATTGACAAGTCTGGTTCATCATTGGGAGCAATTTCCAAACGCCTGAAGGTACCACATTCATCTGTACAAACAATAGTGCGCAAGTATAAACACCATGGGACCACGCAGCCGTCATACCGCTCAGGAAGGAGATGTGTTCTGTCCCCTAGTGCGAAAAGTGCAAATCAATCCCAGAACAGCAAAGGACCTTGGGAAGATGCTGGAGGAAACAGGTAAAAAAGTATAATCTACTGTATATCCACAGTAAAACAAGTCCGATAGACATAACCTGAAAGGCCGCTCAGCAAGGAAGAAGCCACTGCTCCAAAACCGCCATAAAAAAGCCAGACTACAGTTTGCAACTGCACACGGGGACAAAGATCGTACTTTTTGGAGAAATGTCCTCTGGTCTGATGAAACAAAAATAGAACTGTTTGGCTATAATGACCATCGTTGTGTTTGGAGGAAAAGGGAAGAGGCTTGCAAGCCAAAGAACACCATCCCAACCGTGAAGCACGGGGGTGGCAGCATCATGTTGTGGGGGTGCTTTGCTGCAGGAGGGACTGGTGCACTTCACAAAATAGATGGCATCATGAGGCAGGAAAATTATGTGGATATATTGAAGCAACATCAAGACAGTCAGGAAGTTAAATCTTGGTCGCAAATGGGTCTTCCAAATGCACAATGACCCCAAGCATACTTCCACATTTGTGGCTAAATGGCTTAAGGACAACAAAGTCAATGTATTGGATCACAAAGCCCTGACCTCAATCTCATAGAAGATGTGGGTAGAACTGAAAAAAGTGCGCGAGCAAGGAGGCCTACAAACCTGACTGTTACGACAGCTCTGTCAGGAGGAATAGGCCAAAATTGACACAACTTGTGGAAAGCTTGTGGAAGGCTACCTGAAACGTTTAACCCAAGTTAAACAATTTAAAGGCAATGCTACCAAATACTAATTGAGTGCATGTAATCTTCTGACCCACTGGGAATGTGATGAAAGAAATAAAAAAGCTCTATGCTCTATTATTCTGACATTTCACATTCTTAAAATAAAGTGGTGATCCTAACTGACCTAAAACAGGGAATTTTTACTCATAATTAAAATGGCATGAACTGTATGTCTCTAATGTGTACGTAAACCACACACACAAAATTGTCAGGACATGGGGAGGAGACTGCATGGTGATGACCAGCAGTGGCAGTAGAAGAGATTAACACCAAGACTCAGACACACATTTAAGGACAACACAGCAGAAAGGTATCTAGTGGTGAAAACAGCGCACTGCAAGCGTTGGACACGAGCAGCGCACCATAAGCGATGCTGGACATCAACACCGGTCTCACAGTGCAGTACTTAACCAGACCAGAGGGACCAACCACTATTGATGGTTGAGAGCTATCGGAATCGGATTTTACAAGCCAACTCAAGTCTCGCAAAGCCATCTGATCCCGCTGCACAGGGCAATGTTTAATGTAAGCTCTGGGATCAGGCCACTTTGCGAAGCTAATGTTCTCCACTCCACATCTTTGCTAGATTGCATGAGTGTTTGCAGTATGTAATGGGTTTGGCTCAGAAGTAGTATGGCTGGATACTACATTTTAATGCAACAAGTACGGTGTTGGTCCCATGTTTCATGAGCTTAAAAAAAAAAGATCCCCCAAAAAAATTCACGCACAAAGCTTCTCAAATTGTACACAAATTTGCTTACATCCTTGTTAGTGAGCATTTCCCCTTTTCCAAGATAATCCATCCACCTGACAGGTGTGGCTTATCAAGAAGGTGATTAAACCTCATGATCACTGTAAAGTGTGCAGTTTTGTCACAACACAATGCCACAGATCTCAAGTTAAGGGAGCGCGTAATTGGCATGCTGACTGCAGGAATGTCCACCAGAGCCATTTGCAGAGAATTTAATATTAATTTCTCTACCATAAGCAGCCTCCAACGTCATTTTAGACAATATGGCAGTACATCCAACCGGCCTCACAACCGCAGACCACATGTATGGCGTTGTGTGGGCAAGCTGTTTGCTGATGTCAATGTGAACAGAGCGCCCCATGGTGGTGGTGGGGTTATGGTATGAACATGTATAAGCTACGGAAAATGAACATAATTGCATTTTATCAATGGCAATTTGAATGCACAAGATCCTGAGGCCCTGTCGTATCATTCATCCGCGACTGTCACCTCATGTTTCAGCATGATGATGCACAGCCCCATATCGCAAGGATCTGTACACAATTCCTCCAAGGGGAAAATTACTGTTCTTCCATGGCCTGCATACTCAGACATGTCACCCATTGAGCATGTTTGGGATGCTCTGGATCTACGTGTACAACTGATGGGAACTGGAACACACAATATCCAACAACTTCGCACAGCTATTGAAGGGGAGTGGGACAACATTCCACAGGCCAAAATCAACAGCCTGATCAACTCTATATAAAGATGGGTCGATCTACATGAGGCAAATAGTGGTCACAACAGATACCAACTTGTTTTCTGATCCACGCGCCAACCTTTTCTTGGTATCTGTGACCAACTGATGCATATCTGTATTCCTAGTCATGTGAAATCCATAGATTAGGGCCTAATGAATTTATATAAATTGACTGATTTCCTTATATGAACTGTAACTCATAAAATCTTTGAAATTGTTGCACGTTGCATTTATATTTTTGTCCAGTATAGAATCCTAAACCTGCTTCATAAAAGTAGCTCAGTCCCACCACCTCAAATCTAGATGTATACGCACGTAGGGCAGTAGATAGAGCTACACATCTAAAATATATATTTTTAGCCTGCGGTGGTAGAGGGTGAAAACCTCAAAAAAGGAGACTAGAGGAGAGATGATATTGCAATAAAGTTGTCCTCTCAATAACAGTCTATTGAGGACCTTCAACATATTGTACCTCAGCTTGTATCCATCCATCTGTCCATCTAGCTCTCGGGTCATTCTATTACAGACTACACTGACAAGTCTACAGAGGATGTATTCATTATCTATGACAGTGCACTGCACACAGACACTGATGGTACAGACACGCAGAGACCTCGTACACAAAAACAAACTGAAACATTACAGCAACATCCTTTAAAATCAGGGTTAAGCCTTACCAACTGCTGGCTAATGGGGAATAATCTAATAATTTCCCTCTGAGCACAGGCTCAAAATGAGGACATCAGGGGTGAAATAGACTGATTTGCAGGCTGGCACATCAATAGAGGTCAACATTGTGTCAATATAAGCCTAGAATGTAGAACTCTGGCATGGAATGCTCTTAAAACCTGGGGGAATGTGAATAGATGATTGCCTCATTAGACTATGATTAGCATTTTGTAATTGTTTACATTGACCCCAATGCTATTTAAGAATTGGGGGGGGGGGCTTTCTCAATACTTATCTTAAAGCTGCATGTGTAGCCAAACAGATCTGTCATCTTAAAAAGCCTTTGTTGTTAACAGCTTATGCATAGTATGATTTTATTTTAACTCAGTGACTTCGTGGCTACAACAGCCTTCCAGCCGCTACAACAGCCTTCCAGCCGCTACAACAGCCTTCCAGCCGCTACAACAGCCTTCCAGCCGCTACAACAGCCTTCCAGCCGCTACAACAGCCTTCCAGCCGCTACAACAGCCTTCCAGCCGCAATGCGTCAATAATTTTATTGCTATGCATAAGCCGTAAACAATGAAGGCTTTGAAATGTTGTCACTGCACGAGTGACTTGATTACTTGCAATTTTTTTGATTTGTCCTTCTCCCTCATGCGCAATGTTTTTATCCAGCACTTTATAATACTTATGTTTTTGTTTCCTCTCGCTCTCTAGTCTCCTAAATAGAAACATTTCAGTGACTGTATTGAAAAGGGCCTTTATCAAGATCGTACTAAAGATCTCCATGGATACCAAACAGCAAGAGCCTTTGCTGCAAACTGAAATGGCACTGTTCCTTCTCGGCCTACTCTACAAGGCTGCCAAGCATAACACAAACGCAAGTACGAAACATTACTATTTACTTGATCAAGAGAAAACAACCATGATAGTTCACAGGAATAGAAAACCATTGAAGGGTTAAAAATAAAACATTTCAGTCAAAGGGCTTTGTCAAATATGCAAAAAAAAAAAAAACAGCAGGTGTAGTTTTATACTAGATTACCTACATTCACTTAATTTGCTATAAATGTGTAAATATCTTATTGCTACAGCTTGAACCTGTGAAAACAGAGTTCTATACTATGAAGAGGCATTGTTTGCCGTTTCCGGAATGTCTCCAGTTGCTTTTTTCTGTTGAACCCAATAGAGGCTCTGAAAGCTTGCTCACTGCAACCTCATCCAGAGTCAACTTCACTTAAACTTCAGTATTCCAGATGGTCTAGAAAAGCCAGTCACAGGATCGTATTCAGCACCTACACAACCTGCACTTTGCCTTGGCATACATTATTCCCTACCCTGAGGGACACGGCTGGACGGATCATTCATTACGCCCACATGCAAATCTCCACTGTACACCGAATTTGACTTCAGGTTATCACAGCTCTACTTACTCACGTGGATACATGTCACATTTTCATATTCACACATAAGATTGAGTTTTTGGGTTATTTAATCATTCTCCCCCATTCCTAGGGGAGACACCCACGTGTGAAAATGAATAATTAGAAAGAAGCTTAAGCAAATAAATTCATAAGCACATCTCCCACACATTTTTTAAAAATTGTACACTCCTTCAAGCTGTAGATCATACAACCAATTTAGCCTCACTCCCTGGCTCTACATAGCTAGTACAGTAAAACACTGACTATGATGGGTATTTGTGGGATGTGGGGAATGTGTGCAATTCGCTCTGGCACAATCGAGATTTCCCCATTCATTGTATACAGAGCATTTCAGAAGAATACAGTGAGTGGTTATACTGTAGCTACAGCATCTGGGCTATGTTGAACAGCCGGTGAGTTTCAGTCCATGTTGCTTGGATAAAGACCGTCCCCATCGACCAAGGTACACAAACACTTTGAAGTGACAGTCTCTGGAGCAGAGTTTCAATATTCTTAGCGCAGCATGCTATCCCTTCACTTCATGGTGTAAGAAACAGGGAATTGCTCAAGTAATTCATGTGGACACATTCAGACTTGAGACCAGAAAGGCTTTGGTCCAGGCCAAATCCTCGCGACTACTCCATCCAAGCCTGTACTCTTAAGGTGACGCCTACACCAGTGCCCAGATAAGGGAGGCTAACTTCAGGACATTACCTATTCTGGTCAAGTTCCAGGATCCACTGTGGAATGCCTAGTTGAATTATTTAAAATCTATCCAGACCATAAACAGGCATCCTTTGATAATAATGTACACCACATATAAGGGCAGGTCAAACTGGTGACCGTATGGCTACAATACCATCTGGGATATAGGACTAAATTAATAAGGAGAAATACACCAGAACGTGATGAGAATAACACACGGAGACCACTAAAAGATCAAAAACATTGGTCACAAGATCTTTGTGGTTTTCCCTGTCTCAACATTCCAGCCTGGTTATTAGGTTATCCAAGAAATTGACAGCTAATGACTTAAGCGGTTGTAACGTTGTTTTTTTGTGTGATAAAGTTTAAAAAGATACATGCCTGTTTTTATCAGAGGCTTCTATAGGCACAATAACATGAATTCACCAAGGAATAACAGTCACTTATAGATACTGTAGCTATAAGCAAGATGGAGATTAGAAAATAACATTAACTAAACATGTTCACATAGCATGTTAATGCTATATACAGTTTACATAAGAAAACCTGACAGCAGAGCAATGTGGAAACTTTATTTACGAGACAATAAACATGTCAAACTATGAACACTCAGACACTCATCCTCACGATTCTTAACAGGCATCATCATAGCCATTAAGAGTGATTAGGAATTCTGAACAGGCACTTGTCGAGTTGCCCAGGCCAGTTCTTCAGTGACCTAGCATGGCTCTCCATGGTGATTATTCACTCTCCACAGCTCCTATGGTGCTGGCATCAGGGGCCAGATAACAACCTCCCTTTGTGGCCCCGCAGAGATAAACCACAGCCCGGCTGGAATCAAGTCAGCCATTCACTGGCTTCCGGACTGCAATGTCATGTGTCGTAAAAGAATGTGACACAGACAACGCAGTGACTGTCCCAGCCCGAGAGGGGAGGGGTGTGCCTTTGGAAACTAAGAGGTAATCTTAAATACATCCAACAGTCAATAAGAGGAAGTGCACTCTTCTCAATAGTTCCAGGGGCCAATCATTGGGAGTGCATTGTGCAGTATTGTCAGTCTGAAGATGACATCATTGACCAGACGAACTCAGCTGCAGTATTCGCCGTCGGTGACAAACAAAATCTAGCCTTTCTACAATGTTAACATCAAACTGCACAACCCAGTCCTCATTAAATACCTTCAGTCATTCCCTCTGATAGTAAACGGAGACCGTTTCCCACTCACCTCCACTCTTCATATGAGGATTCCAACAGAGCGAGAGTGCAACGATGGCCACAGTGGGACCAGTGGAATGGAGGGAGTCACACGTCATCACCTCATTAGACTGAGGGCCTCGAGGAGCTTACAGGGTCGTGTCTAATGATTTAGTGGTGGATGGGATGCGTGTTGAAGCCGTGATAAACCTACTCAAGGGAGTTTTCTGGCATGCCAAATATGACGAGTGGGTCTGTGTTTTCAAATGGCTGGGTATGTGCATACGTACGTACTTCAAAGGCTGGTGCCCAGATAATTATAATTTCTTCAGTCTGCCTGCCAAACTGACACTCAGCCCCAAGAAGCCTCTTAACAAACAAAGGCTCCGGTCTTACTGACGTAAGCGGAAGGGAGATTGCCTGGCGACGGCTCAGCCAATCACATGAACCCAAAGTGTTTTAACATTAATAAAATACGCTGTTCAATGCGAATCAGATGAGCGCACAGAGATTATTCCGTTGTGCCGGTCTCCATCACGTTCATGCATGCTCAGTTCAGATAGCGTTCGACTGCTCATGGAGGCCAACAGCACTACAGTAGTCTCCTGGTAAATACACTCCTGCTGTGAGGATTAATTATGAAGGAAGGCCTGAGTGTTGTGGGTGGGGTTGTGTATCTCTCATGAGGAAAGCCCATCTCTGACCTTCCTTCCCCCCATTTGTTCAGAGGAATACATGTGTCAGTCATCCTCCAGCCATCATAGTGTTGGCCTTGCGCATCATGAACGAGGGGTGCCAGCTGTCAATCAGAATTCTGCCATATACTCACAACCTTACTTAGCCCGTCCAGTCACCACTCGCAGTGGTTCACTGTGGAGGTATTCTCACTAGTAGAATATAAAAGGACCATCATTATGCTTATAATGCAAGAGCCAAGTATCATAGATGCTAGTCACTTTAATGTCACCGAGCCAGTTAAATCAAAGTGGCTGTGATGGGCTAAGTAAGGTTGAGAGAGTATATGGCTGAATTCTGATTGACATCTGACACCCCTTCTTCATGATACGCAAGTCCAACACTATGGTGGTGGACTCAAAATCAAATTGCCTACCAATGGTGGTATATAGCAAGTGCTACGTTCTAGTCATTGTGAGTTGCCATGCTGCATTCTAGGCATTGTGAGTTGCCGTGCTGCATTCTAGGCATTGTGAGTTGCCGTGCTGCATTCTAGGCATTGTGAGTTGCTGAGAAGATGTTATGTAACAGTCCTCCATTTCCCATGACTGCTGCAGCTCCTTAGACTCCCCTCCCTGTCAGCGCCAACACAGACCATAAAACAGACATCTCACTGAACTGCATTCCATTATACACAGACAGACCTGGAGAAAGGACAGGATCCATTGCACCGAGACTAAACACATTGGCAAGAACACCAACAGGGAAGGCAAACAAGCTACGATGGCTGCACTGACCGGCAACAAAAGACAAATGAACACCCCACTACAATCTAAATGAAACGTCTACACAAACCCACATCTACAGGAACACTATCAACTATAAAAGCAGTCAATGATATATAGGCTAGGCTTAAAAATTGAGGCTTGTGGCAATATATATGCATCATGTAAGGTCAAAGGTTACAGGCTATATCATCCATCTGTATTGTGGAGCACGTCGCAAACGCTTCCGATTCCTTTGCAAGACTATTCTCCTGAAACTACAATGTGCCTGTTTGAATGGAACTTTGACAGGAGAAAAGGGGATTATAAATCTATCCGGGTCAGCTCACCGCAAGATGTGATGGTTTTCCCTTGCAAAACACTTTAATATCTGGTTCTCTAAACATTTTGGGAAAGTGAGAACATTAGAGTTAGTGAGCTATATAGCAATGTTAGTGTCAGGCAGTTAGAGAGCCATGCATTTTAAATTACCAGGCCCCTTTTTCCCCACTATTAGTTCCATAAACACTGCTCAACCTGACGAGAAGGCCAACAAAGGACTCTCCATATAGGCAGAAACACATAGGCCAGTGGACTTACTAAGTACAGCAGTATCACGCCAATATTTTCCAAACCATATCAGCCATTTACAGTACCATTATCCAAGCTGAGCGGCATTTTTGGTACCTTGTGCGAGTATGCAATAGAGCAGCAATAGTTAACACATTTAAAGAGATTTAAACTGAAACGTTGCAAATATATTGAAAGCCGAACACTGTATCCCTAGCCAGGGCACAGGCAGAAACGGTGCATTCTCCAGGCACACTATGGTCTGGATAACATTACTCTCCCTCCCACTCTACTCAGAGTACAAACACTCAAACGCTCCCTCCCACAGATTTCCTACACTTACGCAACTCCACCAGCCCTGCTGCCAAAAGGCTCTCTTCTCCCTCAGACCCAAAAACAGCCACTCCTCTCCATGCACGGGTGGGGGGAGCAGGTTGGGGTGGGAGGCCAGCGGCAGGCTACAGGCTTTAGGGATCGGGGGACTTTAAACCTAGAACATAAGTAATAGTTCTAGACAGTTTTGATCTGTGCTTAGAGGGCAAAGTCATTAGCAAGTCATGTCCACAGGCGCAGGGGGCAGTGTGGCAGCTGAGAGGATAGAGGATGGGTAGGCGAACAGAGAATTACCAAGCAAACATATGATAACCATACCAAAATGGTTATGGTAGGAGTTAGGGACGTCCCATGATCCGATAGCACTAGCCTTTAAAACGCCACTTCAGGAGTCTGTTTTGGAGGTGAAGAAGAAGTTTCTCATCGCACAAGAGAGACAGGGATGCTCGACCACCACTCCAGTCTACACATCCATCACCTCAACACTACCACTTGTTGGATTTTTGTTGGATCTTGGCCACTTTCATGTCACGCCTGGTATGCCATTAACCCAGGTTCTACAAATTAGAGGATAATCCCCTTAACAGACAAGCCACGTGGTACTGTAAATAAACCAGGCATTAAGTGACCATACGTCTTCCAGTTGGCTTCTGGTCCACATCAGGCAAGATGAACAGCTGGGTAACAGACTCTGCCAACTGCACTGTGGATATTTCATTTCAGAGGAACGCTTCCCTGTCCTGAATAATAAAAGGCCAGTTTAAAGAAGCTGATGCCAAATATGTTTTATTGATGAACTAGGTTACATCAACCACAAATCAATTAGTTCATCTGATCAAAGAAAGGAAATATTCTACAGCAGTTCCCTGGTCAAAAAAAAAAACTAAAAGCCATTAAGGCCGGGACAAAATCCCTAATGAATGATATCTGACATGACCAAGATGACCCTGACAACCCTCCAGCTAGCTAATGTAGACAAATCTAGCCGAGGTTTTCCAGAGCTACACATTCACACAAATCTGAGAGAGAATTAGTCCTCAAAATAATTATAATTTCCTAGCACATGAGAATAGACCCATTGATAGTTTCACAAAACAGATGGCCCAATTGACAGCACAGACGCTTCGACTGTGAACAACAAATTTCACAAGGCTGTGTAGCATAGCCCGAATTAAGCTCATCTGTCACTCATGGGCTTGGAATGAAAAAATAAAACAAATTAAATTTTAAAAAAAAGTACTTTGGGAGAGAATAAGGCCCATAGTCTGTGGGTGAGGCCCTTCAGTCCAGTCAGAATGGCGACTACGAACAAACAATAGCATGATGTCACAGATATATAAAAGTAGCAAAAAAAGTTTATACGGCTAAAACTACACTGATATCATCAAGCCTTACTAACAAACAAGCAGCCAGACAAAACTAACAGTTGATGGGTACTAGGGACAGGCGGAAATCAAAACATACGTCAACTAATCTATTATTAATTTTAAAAAGCATCCAGACCGTTCAGCCAGTACAGGCCCAGAGGACTGGAGCCCTGCCCAGCATTTTATGGCCACTATGTCACCATGGAAACTCACAATCTGCTCTTTGGGAGTCCTTAAGGACCAGCCCCGCCAACCCCAAAGTGGGGCGGACATTTTGTGGTTAGTGGGAGTAAGGGCCAGTGATGGGACACTTAAAATGGAGGACTTAGGATGGGTCTGTCTTGTTTTGAATATCCTCTTTTTCAGCTTATCATTGTAGATTAACCACAAGCACACAGCAAGAGGACATCCAAAGTAAATAAATAGTGAATCCTCATCAGCAAAATAAACTTCACACCTTAAATCTGGGCTCTGAAAGCACACATGAGGGCTCAGTGCATTGCATAAGGGGCTGCAGATCGTGGAAAGTGACAGGAAGCTCCTAACAATTGACAGGAAGCTCCTATCGATCATCTGAATTGTGTTTGGGATGCTGCTTCATCTGGCTAAACTGAAGCAGAACAGGGCACCCCGCTGACCGATAACAGTGCTGAGAGACCGGTTGGGACAGGAGCAAGGGAAAGGACTTTGTGGTGAAGGTACATGGTCTGTCCAAACCCTCTGGTAAATCACAAACTGTCAGCAATTCTAGCCTTGCAAACCACCGTACTTAACCATGGCAAGGTGACTGGGAATATGGCAGAATACAGTGTAGTTACTCCCTCTGTAAGGCAATCAAACAGGCAAAAACGTCAGTAGAGACAAAGTGGAGTCGCAATTCAATGGCTCAGACATGAGGCGTATGTGGCAGGGTCTACAGACAATCACGGAATGCAAAGGGAAAACCAGCCACGTCGTGGACACCGACATCTTGCTACCGGACAAGTTTAAACACCTTCGCCCGTTTTGAGGATAATACAGAGTCACCGACGCGGCCCACTACCAAGGACTGTGGGCTCTCTGACATTTAAGCGTGTTAACCACTTTCAAGGCTGCCGGCCCAGACGGCATTCCTAGCCGTGTCCTCAGAGCATGCGCCGACCAGCTGTCTGGAGTGTTTGACAGATTCAATCTTTCCCTATCCCAGTCTGCTGTTCCCACTTGCTTCAAGATGTCCACCATTGTTCCTGTACCCAAGACAGCAAAGGTAACTGAACTAAATGACTATTGCCCCTTAGCACTCACGTCTGTCATCATGAAGTGCTTTAAAAAGGCTAGTAAAGGATCCTAGAATCTCTACCTTACATGACACCCTAGACCCAGTCCAATTTGCTTACCGCCCCAAAAGATCCACAATGATGCAGTCGCTATCACACTGCCCTATCCCATCTGGACAAGAGGAAAACCTATGTAAGAATGCTGTTCATTAACTACAGCTCAGCGGTCAACATCATAGTACCCTCCATGCTCATTATTAATCTTGGGGCCCTGGGTCTGATCCCCACCCTGTGCAACTGGGTCCTGCACTTCCTGAAGGGCCACCCCCAGGTGGTGAAGGTAGGAAACAGCCACGTCACTGATCAACACAATGGCCCCACAAGGATGTGTGCTCAGCCCCCTCCTGTACTCCCTGGTCACCCATGACTGCGTGGCCACGCACGCCTCCAACTGAATCATCAATTTTGCAGACAACAGCAGTAGGCCTGATTACAAACAATGACGAGAGCCTACATAGAGGTGGTAAGGGCCCTGGGAGTGTGGTGCCAGGAAGAACCTCACTCGATGTCAACAAAACAAAGGGACTGATCGTGGACTTCAGGAAACAGCAGCATGCCCCTATCCACATTGACGGGATTGCAGTGGAGCAGTTAGAAAGCTTCAAGTTGCTCGGCGTACAAATCACTGACGATCTGAAATGGTCCACCTACCCACGCAGACAGTGTGGTGAAGGCACAACACCGCCTCTATAACGTCAGGAGGCTGAAAAAAATTGATATTGCACCTAAAAACGCTCAAACTTTTACAGATGCACAATTGAGAGCTTCATGTCAGGCTGTATCACCGCCTGGTATGGCAACTGCACCACCCGCAAACACAGGGCTCTCCAGAGGGTGGTGTGGTCTGCCCAACATCACCGGGGGCAACCTACCTGCCCTCCAGGACACCTACAGCACCTGATGTCACAGGATGGCCAAAAAGGATCATCAAGGACAACAACCTGAGTCACTGCCTGTTCACCCCACTATCATCCAGAAGGTGAGGTCAGTACAGGTGCATCAAAGCTGGGACCGAGACTGAAAAACAGCTTCCATCTCAAGCCCATCACTGTTAATAAATAGCCATCACTAGGCGGCTTCCACCCGGTTACGTAACCCTGCACCTTAAAGCTGTCGCCAAATATAACTATTATTGTTTCATCAGACCAGAAGAGGACATTTCTCTAAAAAGTACGATCTTTGTCCCCATGTGCAGGGGTAAACCGTAGTCTGGCTTTTTTAATAGCGGTTTTGGAGCAGTGGCTTCCTCCTTGCTGAGCGGCCTTTCAGATGTCCATATAGGACTCGTTTCACTGTGGATATTGATACTTTTGTACTTGTTTCCCCCAGCATCTTCACAAGGTCCTTTGCTGTTGTTCTGGGATTGAGCTGCACTTTTCACACCAAAGTACATTCATCTCTAGGAGACAGAACGCGTCTCCTTCCTGTGCGGTATGACGGCTGCGTGGTCCCATGGTCCTCATACTTACGTACTACTGTTTGTACAGATGAACGTGGTACCTTGCTCCCAAGGATGAACCAGACTTGGAGGTCTACAATTATTTATTTTTTTAGTTCCTGGCTGATTTATTTGGATTTTCCCATGTCGTCAAGCAAAGAGGCACTGAGTTTGAAGGTAGGTCTTGAAATACATCCACAGGTACATCTCCAATTAACTAAAATGATGTCAATTAGCCTAACAGAAGCTTCCATAGCCATGACAGCATTTTCTGGAATTTTCCAAGCTGTTTGAAGGCACAGTCAACTTAGTGCATGTACACTTCTGACCCACTGGAATTGTGATAGTGAAATAATCTGTCTGTAAACAATTGTTGGAATATATACTTAGGACATCTACTTTGTGCATGACACAACTGAGTGGCCAAAACTATAGTTTGTTAACAAGAAATGTGTGGAGTGGTTGAAAAACGACTTTTAATGACTCCAACCTAAGTGTACGTAAACTTCCGACTTCAACTGTACATAGACGTGAAATCCCTGGCCACTTCAGTAATGGAACAATAGTCACTTTAAAAATGTTGACTCATTTAATTTGTATATACTGTATTCTATGCCACACCGACATTGCTCATCCTAATATATTACATTATTTTCATTTTAGGTTGTGTGTATTGTGAATTGTTAGATATTACTGCACTGTTGGAGCTAGAAAAAAGCATTTTGCTACACCCGCAATAATATCAGCTAAACATGTGTATGTGACAAATAAAATGTGATTAAACACTAGAAAAGACAGTTAAATCTAGTTTTACGACACTCACTGAAATAACACGCTTGGAAACTTCTTCAAATTTCTCACAACTTTAGTCTGCAAGTGAAGGGTGCAAATTGCCATTACTCTGAGATGGACAGGGTGCACTTGCGACAAGTGGGTTCAAGAGGACCCTTCAGAGCTCAAGATCTCTTCGAATGAGGAATGGTAACGCGGCTAACTTCAAGCAATGCAAGTAGATACGCATGCATCAATTCAAACTTTGGCCAAGACTTCCTAAACATAAGCCAACATATAGCAGGACAACTGTTAATTACATGGAGGCTTGCAAGTCAAGGCTGACAAATGATCACGTGGAATCACAATTCTCCTATAGAGCTCAATTTTTATGGAACGGTCTGCCTACCCATGTCAGAGACGCAGACTCGGTCTTAACCTTTAAGTCTTTACTGAAGACTCATCTCTTCAGTGGGTCATATGATTGAGTGTAGTCTGGCCCAGGAGTGGGAAGGTGAACGGAAAGGCTCTGGAGCAACGAACCGCCCTTGCTGTCTCTGCCTGGCCGGTTCCCCTCTTTCCACTGGGATTCTCTGCCTCTAACCCTATTACAGGGGCTGAGTCACTGGCTTACTAGGGCCCTTTCATGCCGTCCCTGGGAGGGGTGCGTCACCTGAGTGGGTTGAGTCACTGATGTGATCTTCCTGTCTGGGTTGGCGCCCCACCCCTTGGGTTGTGCCGTGGCGGAGATCTTTGTGGGCTATACTCGGCCTTGTCTCAGGATGGTAAGTTGGTGGTTGAAGATATCCCTCTAGTGGTGTGGGGGCTGTGCTTTGGCAAAGTGGGTGGGGTTATATCCTTCCTGTTTGGCCCTGTCCGGGGGTGTCCTCGGATGGGGCCACAGTGTCTCCTGACCCCTCCGGTCTCAACCTCCAGTATTTATGCCGCAGTAGTTTGTGTCGGGGGCTAGGGTCAGTTTGTTATAGGACAGGAGAAGTACTCCAGATATTCGGTGTCCTGTGTGAATTTAAGCGTGCTCTCTATATTTCTTTCTCTGAGGACCTGAGCCCTAGGACCATGCCTCAGGACTACCTGACATGATGACTCCTTGCTGTCCCCAGTCCACCTGGCCGTGCTGCTGCTCCAGTTTCAACTGTTCTGCCTTATTATTGGACCATGCTGGTCATTTATGAACATTTGAACATCTTGGCCATGTTGTTATAATCTCCACCCGGCACAGCCAGAAGAGGACTGGCCACCCCACATAGCCTGGTTCCTCTTTAGGTTTCTTCCTAGGTTTTGGCCTTTCTAGGGAGTTTTTCCTAGCCACCGTGCTTCTACACCTGCATTGCTTTCTGTTTGGGGTTTTAGGCTCGGTTTCTGTACAGCACTTTGAGATTTCAGCTGATGTACGAAGGGCTATATAAATAAATTTGATTTGAAGTAGAGTTCTTTCATCTTTTGGTTTCTTATGAGCAGTAATAACGCTCACCCACTGTCCCCATTAACTAGAATTCCTCCTTTTAGGGAAAACAAATATTTACCTACAGTGCTGGACTTCAGCGTTTGTCTGGTCACTGGGAGGCCATGTTTTAGATTAGACCTCATTTTAAACACTCAGCTGCATCTATTAAGCAGGGTTGATTACATTTTCTTGGCTCATCTCAGACATATGCACTGCAGATAGCACAGGTTGTTCCCATCTCTGCTCAGGGTGGGACAGTATTGGTGAGGAGCCAAGGAGAGGGGGAGGGCCAACATCCCATGATTGATTACCTGCTTAGTGTGGCTTTAAGAACATTCAGCATCTGTATCAGAGAGAACAATGTTGAACTGTCATCACTAATCCATTTACTAAAATCTGTACTGCCAACCCACAGAAACTGTTCACTCGTTGAGCTTCCATTTCTACCATCCTGAAGGCTGTACACAAGCTGTTTGTAGCCATCCATTTGTAAGATATTTATGTTGCGTTAAAATCTAGGCTGTTATTGTTCAGGAGGTACAGGAATACTGCAGGGTACTGAACATGTAAATATTTCATACAGTAATGCGTTCCAATGATTGTATGAAACCGATGGAAAATTGTTCCAGGAAAAACAAATTGGCTTTTTCAGTAATCAATAATGCTGAATAAGCCATCTAACACAGGAATATAAAAACATCAATTATCGAATGTGCTTAGTATATGGGTACTAAATTAAAATACAGATGTTGGCAGCACCAGTGGGAGCCAGCACGTTCTAAAACTGACTGCACACAACAGTACAAAACATTGAGAACACCTTCCTTAGAACAGCCTCAATTCCTCAGGGCATGGACTCTACAAGTTGTCGAAAGCGTTCCCCAGGGATGCTGGTCCATGTTGACTCCAAACGCTTCCCACGGTTGTGTCAAGTTGGCTGGATGTCCTTTGAGTGGTGGCAGAAAAAGTACCCAATTGTCATACTTGAGTAAAGAGACCCAGTAAATACCAATTGAGTAAAAGTACCACAAGTAAATATACTCAAGTGCCACAAATAAACGTAACTGCTAAAATATACTTAAGTATCAAAAGTAAAAGTATAAATACATTTGAAAAATCCTTATATTAAGCAAACATCACAATTTTCTTGGATAGCCAGGAGCACACTCAGACATAATTTACAAACAAAGCATGTGTTTAGTGAGTCGGCCAGATCAGAGGCAGTAGGGATGTTCTCTTAATTGCATGAATTTGACACTTTCTGACCTGCTAAGCATTCAACTTTTGGTTGTCAGGGATATTGTATGGAGTAAAAAGTACATTCTTTTCTTTAGAAATGTAGTGAAGTAAAAGTTGTAAAAAAAAAAAGTTTTAAATGGTAAAGTACCTGTATCACCCAAAAGCAACTTAAGTAGTACTTTAAAGTATTTTTAAATAAGTACTTTACAGCACTGGGTGGTGGACCATTAGATACACAACTGTTGCGCATGAAAAATCCAGCAGTGTTGCAGTTGACACAAACCGCTACACTTGGCACATACCCCCTACAAAAGGCACAATCTATTGCCATGCCCATTTACCCTTTGAATGGCGCACACACAAGCCATGTCTCAACGCTTAAAAATCCTTCTTTAACCTGGCTCCCATTCATCTACACTGGTTGAAGTGGATTTAACAATTGATATCAATAAGAAATCATAGCTTTCACATTGATTCACCTGGTCAGTATCATGGAAAGAGGTGTGCTTAATAACAGCCAGTGCATATCCACAACAGATTACCTGCAGCACATCTCCAATATACATCTCCCACCATCTGAAGGCCAGCACGAAGGACAGAACAGGAAGAATACGTGCCTGCACTCCACCCTCCCTACAGTATGTGTTGTAACTCCTCCATACCTCTGGGAGGAGGGCCAGAGCTGAGCACGCGCACTCCAGCATCCTCAGTGCGTTCTGTCAGTGCAGCCCTATGCCGATCGACCGGCAGAATGCCCCGGCCAGATTAGAGAGCCTTCATGAATCGCTCACCTTGGATGATTCCCAGGGCATCTCGGACCATAGTGCTGCTCCTCCCAAAGAGCATTGTGAGATGTCATGCCAATCTATTTTGATTATATACGCAAGTCTCTGCACATACTCACGTTGCTCTGATTTTAGAGCAGGAGAGCTCAGCTGCACGAGAGCTCAGCTAGGTCATCCGTAGGTCAGTCACTTGTTTTGGCAGGGTAATGGTTAGCACAGCATGCTAGCTTCTGGAGTACAAGATTCCGTTGTTGACGTGAGATTGACTCTCGCCTTGGGCAGATGAGGAGTGACTCCATCACGTAGATACCGTGTATCAATAAGGACAGGAGTTGTTCCTGATCATGTGGCCTGGCGAGGAAAAGGTCAGTCATTGGACGTCCCCAGTTCTTGTTCCTCTCAGTCTGATGTCAGACACCAATCTCCTGCTGCTGGGTGACATTATTGGCAGGTCAGACGAGCAAACGATCCCCTCTCCACTGGGGAATCAATTCTGGGTTGCGACTGTGAGCTATGGGGCTGAATTATGTGTTCAAGGACAGGCTCCCAGGGCCTTGCCTGTGGACCCCACTATTCCCAGCATGCCATGTGTGGGACAGTGTATTTAAGGAAAAATAATACTCCAGAGCAAATCTCCTTAATACCTCCTCAGCACAGCTCAACCCCCCCAGCCTTAGTAAAAATGAAACTCCCACAAGAGTGTATTTTAAGCAGAGACGGACACAGTTGCTGACAAGGCTCACAATCACCCCCACACTGACAAACAAGCAAACGTCAAATGAAGGAGAATCTGGACGCAGCACTGTAGTAGGATATTATTTTGGAAAAGCTTGTGCCATTATGCTGGTTAACATATGCAGTTATCCAGGGACCTCAAGTTCTAAGGATGGAGAGGAGATAGGCTTTACAGGATCCAGACAGCCTGCATATTGAGGCTGTCATAGTAACAATAATATTACTGAATGTGGATCCTGTGATCCTGAGGGTGATACTGGCAAGACATCACAGCCCACAGAATCAGAATGACAGACAGACTGAAGTAGAAGTACGCACAGTGAAAGCAGAGTTTGAAGACCCTCGTCATGTCTAATCGTGGTTTCACACTGACTATCGTTATGAACTCATGTCACCTGTTTTCATGACTTCTACCAGTGGGGCCTGCACTGTGTTTAAATAGAACTGTGTAGAAATCTCATGGGCTCAAAAATGTATATTGGTGCTTTATTTTCCTTTCCTTATACTGACATTATGTGGGGGTGTTTGCAGAATGATTCTTCAGAGAGAACAGATTAACATTGTATCTCTCCTTGGCTAGTGTTTTACACCCACTCTATAACATTATCACTGAGCTGCCACATCTGCAGAACTTCTCATTTATTTGGATTGCGAGCATCAACCACTTTGTGCATAGAACATCCCCTGCTCACAGCCTGTGTGTAGGGTTACAGCTAATGTAAGTAGCCTTTGGCTACATGCAAATCAAATTAAAGTAATCCCAGAGAAGGTCATGTCGCAAACTCCCCCTTCTCTCTCCCCCGCTCAAGTTTCCCCATTAACAAAATGCAGAACTGAAAAGCCCCCAAAAAGTCAAAGGACATGATCTCAGACACACATTGCCAATGCCTTGGATTTCATACATATACTCAAAAGTAAACATGTAAAGCTGAAATAAAAGACACCAGAATCACAAGATGCTTATTTCTCTCAAATGTTGTGTACAAATTTGTTTACATCCCTGTTAGTGAGCATTTTTCCTTTGCCAAGATAATCCATCCACCTGACAGGTGTGGCATATCAAGAAGATGAAAAAGCATGATCAATACAGGTGCACATTGTGCTGGGACAATAAAAGACCTCTAAAATGTGCAGTTGTCACAATACAATGCCACAGATCAAGTTAAGGGAGCGTGCAATTGGCATGCTGACTGCAGGAATGTCCAACAGAGCTGTTGCCAGAGAACTTAATGTTAATGTCTCTACTATAAGCCGCCTCCGACGTAATTTTAGAGAATTTGGCAATACGTCCAACCGGCCTCACAACCGCAGACCATGTGTAACCACGCCAGCCTCCACATCCGGCTTCTTCAGGATTGACGCCAGCCAAGGACCTTCAGAGGGAGTGTGGGGGTACTGAGGAGTATTTGTCTGTAATAAAGCCCTTTAGTGGGGGAAAAAAAACTCAGTCTGATTGGCTGGGCCTGGCTCCCAAATGGGTGGGCCTACACCCTCCCAGGCCCACTCATGGCTGCTCCCCTGCCCAGTAATGTGAAATCCACAGATTAGGGCCCAATTAATTTATTTCAATAGTCTGATTTCCTTCTATGAACTAAGTCAGTAAAATCTTTGAAATAGTTGCATGTTGCGTTCATACCTCTGTTCATAAGTCCATAGCTCCTAGGCCTGGAGCCATGCACACATTGGCTCTTGGGTGTGCACACAATATAGAACTCAAACTGCCTGGGGCCATGAGTGAATACACATGACAGAGTCTGAATATGAAAAAACATGGATGAACTGTTGCTGTTATCTGTTGAGCAGTAGAGACATTTGTCTCCAAACCCCTGAGGTCCAGCCCAACTGGCAAGTGTCTTCAATTACATTTTTAACCTCTCCCTGTCCGAGTCTAATACCAACATGTTTTAAGCAGACCACCATAGTAACCTGCCTACATGACTACTGACCCACAGAACTCACATCTGTAGCCATGAAGTGCTTTGAAAGGCTGATCATGGCTCACAACACTAATTATTCCAGAAACACTATACCCACTAATTTGCATACCACCCCAACAGCTCCACAGATGATGCAATCGCTATTGCACTCCACACTGCCCTTTCACACCTGAAAATGCTATTCATTGACTACAGCGCAGCATTCAACACCAGGGTGCCCTCAAAAGCTCATTATTAAGCTAAGGATCCCGAGACGAAACACCTCCCTCTGCAACTGGATCTGGGACTTCCTGACGGGCCGCCCCCAGGTGGTACGGGTAGGTAACAACACATCCGCCACACTGATCCTCAACACAGGGGCCCCTCAGGGGTGCGTGCTCAGTCCCCTCCTGTACTCCGTTCACTCATGACTGCACGGCCATGCCCGACTCCAACACCATCATTAAGTTTGCCAATGACACAGTGGTAGGTAGGCCTGGTCACCGACAACGACGAGACAGCCTATAGGGAGGCCAGAGACCTGGCCGTATGGTGCCAGGTCAACAACCTCTCCCTCAACGTGATCAAGACAAATGAGATGATTGTGGACTACAGGAAAAAGACTGAGCACGCTCCCATTCTCGTCAATGGGGCTGCAGTGGAGCAGGTTGAGAGCTTCAAGTTCTTTGGTGTCCACGTCACCAACAAACTAACATGGTCCAAGCACAACAAGACAGTTGTGAAGAGGGCACAACAAAACCTATTCCCTCTCAGGAGACTGAGTCTTGGCATGGGTCCTCAGGAACTCAAAAGGTTCTACAGCTGCACCATCGAGAGCATCCTGGCTGGTTGCGTCACTGCCTGGTATGGCAACTGCTCGGCGAGCGATACCGGAGCGCCAAGTCAAGGTCCAAGAGGATTCTAAACAGCTTCTACCCCTAAGCCATAAGACTCCTGAACACCTAATAAAATGGCTACCCAGACTATTTGCATTGCCGCCGCCCCCCCCCACACACACACACACACAACTGTTACTCTGTTGTTATCTATGCATAGTCGCTTAAATAACTTTACCTCAACTAACCAGTACCCCTTGTATATAGTCTCGCTATTGTTATTTTTCTGCTGCTCTTTAATTACTTGTTACTTCTATATCTTATCCGTATTTTTTTAAACTGCATTGTTGGTTAGGGGCGCGTAAGTAAGCATTTCACCGTAAAGTCTACACCTGTTGTATTAGTCACATGCGCCGCATACAACTTGATTTGAGTTGGTAAACACTCCCTGTCAAGTCAATCACACATTCCACAGACCAAGCCTCTCTGCACACTCCCACACCAACAGTCAGCCTTCTCTACTCACCCACAACACCATATGAATGATTCCATGCCATCCTTATACCAAAGAATCCATTAATCACTCACACACACAGGTTAACCACTTCAACAGTGCTGCACAATCTCCCACTCCTAAACAGTTCTTTAGAATAGATGACACCATGGGTACAACTGTAGTCAGACTGACCCCAGCTGAGGTCATCCCTGGGTCAAAGTTATCCATGGTTGTACACAACGTGAGGCAAACCAGGATTAGCACTGGAGAAATGTAACATGTCTCAAAACAGGTTCTGTGTAGAGCAGAGTGTAAACAGAAAATGGAAAACGTAATCTCTGTACTGAGAAGAATGGTATGATGGTGGTGGGAAATAAACTACTAGGTCTAACTGCTCTTGTCAATAAACTAAATGGATGCCAGACCTTGCGATAAAGGACAGGAGAAGACAGAGGTACAAGGTATAGAGTAATTGGGAATTGAGAGGTCCTTTCAACAATGAACTCCGATCCCTCCATTTATACAGACATGTCCACCAGAGACGAGAGAATCCAATCCTAAACTAAAACATCAGAGAGAGAATTCCTAAACAAAAAAAAAAAAAAAAATCCAATGGGGGGGGGGGGGGGGAGATAAAATAAGAGCGAGAGAAAATACCTTTCCGGCTGAAACAGAGTTGCCTATATTTAGCCAGGGTTGTGCCATTGAGCAAACGCACCAGTTCTGTCGCACCGTTCCATTTCCTACCTGCTGCAGCTTTCCAGCACTTTTCACCTTTCCCCTCACCTGATGGGACATCAACCCACTTACAGCCTTGTAGATGAACAGCCAGAGATGTTTCCACCAGGCAAGGTGACACCAGCCATTCTCACAGAGGAGCGCCCTCAGTCTGGGCTGCACAGCTCAGCTGACCCGGGGTACCAGAGATAGATGCTACAGTGGGGCTATACAGGTCAGGCCTAACCCTCTAACGGGGAAACCAAACCCACTCACAGGTAAATTCTGTGTTGATTTTACTTGAAAGGAGCACTATGACATTGGAGACGTATATAAACCTGTTTAATATGACTGGGATCCCATTAATGGGAGGGATATGACAGCCAGTGAAAGTGCAGGGTGCCAAATTCAAAAACAGAAATCTCATAACTAAAATTCCTCAGACATAGTAGTATTTTACACCATTTTAAAGATAAACTTGTTAATCCCACCAGTGTCCGATTTCAAAAAGGCTTTACGACGAAAGCACAACATTGTTAGGTCAGCACCTATTCACAGAAAAACAGCCATTTTTCCAGCCAAAGACAGGAGTCACAAAAAGCAGAAAGATAAAATGAATCACTAATCTTTGATGATCTTCATCAGATGACACACAATACATGCATGTTTTGTTCGATTAAGTTAATATTTATAGCCAAAAACCTGTTTACATTGGTGCATTTTCAGTAATGTTTTGCCTCTAAAACATCTGGTGATTTTGCAGAGAGCCACATGAATTTACAGAAATACTCATAAACATTGATAAAAGATACAAGTATTTTACATGGAAATTTCAGATAAACCTCAATGGAACCGCTGTGTCAGATTATTTTGAAACTTTACGGAAAAAGCACACCATGCTATAATCTGAGTACAGCGCTCTAAACCCAAACAAGCCATAAACATATCTACCATGTTGTGGAGTCAGATGTCAGAATACCATTATAAATATTCACTTACCTGTGATGATCATCAGAATGCACTCCCAGGAATCACAGTTCCACAATAAATGTTTGGTTTGTTCCATAAAGTCCATCATTTATGTCCAAACACCTTTTTGTTCGCACGTTCAATACACAATCCAAACTCACTGCGTGCGGGCAAGTCCATGCAAAAGTTCAGAAGAAAAGTCATATTACAGTTCGTAGAAACATGTCAAATGATGTACAGAATCAATCTTTAGGATGTTTTTATCATAAATCTTCAATAATGTTCCAACCGGAGAATTCCTTTGTTTGTAGAAATGCAATGGAACGCAGGTCTAACTCACATGAACGCGCATGGTCAGCTCATGACACTTTGCCAGACCCATGACTCAAAGAGCCCTCATTCCCCCCCTCCTTCACAGTAGAAGCATCAAACAAGGTTCTAAAGACTTTTGACATCTAGTGGAAGCCTTAGGAAGTGTAACATGACCAATATCCCACTGTATATTCGATAGGCCGATGAGTTGAAAAACTACAAACCTCAGATTTCCCACTTCCTGGTTGGATTTCTCAAGTTTTTGCCTGCCATATGAGTTCTGTTATACAAAGACATCATTCAAACAGTTTTAGAAACTTCAGCGTTTTCTATCCAAATCTACTAATATGCATATATTAACAACTGGGCCTGAGTAGCAGGCAGTTTACTCTGGGCACCTTAATCATCCAAGCTAGTCAATACTGCCCCCAGCCATAAGACAACAAAAACAATTCCATGAAACAAAGGCTACTACAGGTCCCTGGACATCTTTTTCTTTTGATCTGTTTAATAAAGCAAAAATAAATAAATAAAAATAACACTATATAGCCTGAAAACAACATGGCTAACCCCATAGTTTTGATATCATGGATGGTCAGTCCCTGCATTCATAGCTCTGTCTATGGATTTGAGTTACATTTCTCTAGCCCTTCCCACAGCTTACCGACACGGGGGTGGGTAGAACACTTTGTTTAACTTCCGATTCCCCTTTAGATCTTTGCTCTTCATTTGTGACTAGGGGCAGTATTTTCATTTTTGGAAAAAAAACATTCCCGTAATAAAACGGGATATTTTGTCAGGACAAGATGCTAGAATATGCATATAATTAACAGCTTAGGATAGAAACCTCTAAAGTTTCCAAAACTGTAAAAATATTGTCTGTGTATAACATAACTGATGTTGCAGGCGAAAGCCTGAGAAAAATCCAATCTGGAAGTGCCTAATTGTTTTGAAAGCGCTGCGTCCCTATTGAGCAGTGAATGGGCTATCAACCAGATTACTCTTTCTCCATATTCCCGAAGGTGCCTACAGCAGTGGTCACCTGATGCTCCCAGAAAGATTCTCGCGCAAAATACAGAGGTAGCCATTACCCCAATCGGTCCTACTGAAAAACAAATTGTCCCGATGGATATATTATCAAATAGATATTTGAAAAACACCTTGAGGATTGATTATAAACAACTTTTGCCTATTATGGAGCTAATTTTGAATATTTTTCGCCGTTTTTGTGACTGCAATTTCCGGGCGATTTCTCAGCCAAACGTGAAGAACAAACGGAGCTATTTCGCCTACAAAAATAATATTTTTGGAAAAAAGGAAAATTTGCGATCTAACTGGGAGTCTCGAGTGAAAACATCCGAAGCTCAAAGGTAAATGGTTTAATTTGATTGCT
Source organism: Oncorhynchus mykiss (assembly GCF_013265735.2). NCBI lineage: Eukaryota > Metazoa > Chordata > Actinopteri > Salmoniformes > Salmonidae > Oncorhynchus > Oncorhynchus mykiss. The sequence continues at coordinate 79,488,800 of NC_048565.1, forward strand.
TTTCTGATTTCCGTGACCAAGTTACCTGCTGCTAGCTGGACAAAATGCTATGATAGGCTATCGATAAACTTACAAAATGCTTGTCTAGCTTTGGCTGTAAAGCATATTTTGAAAATCTGAGATGACAGGGTGATTAACAAAAGGCTAAGCTGTGTTTCAATAGATTTCACTTGTGATTTTCACAAATAGGAATATTTTCTAGTAATATTTATGTCCTTTGCGTTATGCTAATTGGTGTCAGATGATGACAACGGTCCCGTTCACGGGATGGGGTGTCACTAGAGGTTAATAACCTTTTAAGGATAGGGGGCAGCATTGTCACTTGATGAATAGCGTGCCCATAGTGAACTGCCTCCTACTCTGTCCCAGATGCTAATGTATGCATATTATTATTACTATTGGATAGAAAACACTGAAGTTTCTAAAACTGTTTGAATTATGTCTGTGAGTATAACAGAAGTCATTGGGCAGGCAAACTTCCAATCAGGAAGTGGAAATTCTGGGGCTGGTTGATTTGCAACTCATCACCTAGTCACATCCAAATAAGATATGGATCTGTTCGCACTTCTGACGCCTTCCACTAGATGTCAACAGTCAGCAGAACGTGGAATGAAGCCTCAAGTATGATGTGGATGGAAGGGGAATGAGTCACTGGTCTAGCAGAATGCCAGTTCCTGGTTATGCACAGTACTCATTATATTGTCATGCGTTCCATTACTCTGTATACAAAAACGAATGCTCCGGTTGGAACGTTATTGGAAATATGATAATAACATCCTGAAGATTCTTAGTTTGACCAGTTTATTCGACCTGGAATACAACTTTTTGAAGTTTGTCTGAGTTTGCCTGGACCAGCGCCAGCTTTTAAACATGTGAACTAAACGTGCTAGCAAAAGTAGCTAATTGGACATTCTGGAACAAAACAACGATTTATTGCAGAACTAGGATTCCTTGCACTGCATTCTGATGAAAGCTCAAAGGGAATATTTATGATATAATTTCGTATTTCTGTTGACTCCAACATGGCAGAGAAATATATTTACGTCTGAGCGCCGTCTCAGATTGCATGGTATGCTTTTTTCGTAACGTTTAAAAAAAATCTGACACAGCGGTTGCATTAAGAACCAGTGTATCTTTAATTATATGTACAACATCTTTCGTCAAAGTTTGAGCATTTCTGTTATCTGACGTAGCTCTCGAATTACTCCGGATATTTTGGAGGCATTTCTGAACATGGCGCCAATGTAAACTGAGATGTGGATATAAATATCGAACAAAACATAAATGTATTGTGTAACATGATGTCATATGAGTGTCATCTGATGAAGATTATCAAAGGTTAGTGATTAATTTTATCTTTGGCTGGGAAAAATGGCTGTGTGTTTTTTTGGATTTGGTGGTTAACATAAATGTTGCGTTCGCTGTAAAACATTTTAAAAATAAGACAGGATTGGTAGATTAACAAGATGTTTTTCATTTGCTGTATTGGACTGGTTAATGTGTGATAGTTAAATAATTCTAAAATATTTTTGAATTTCCCGTGCTGCCTTTTCAGCGGAATGTTGGGGGAGGTTCAGTTATCGGAACGTGTCCTAGACAGGTTAATGTACATTTACTTTGTTTACAAACATCTGGAATAAAAAAAAAAAAGTTGACCTAAGCTTGAGGCATTTATAAGTTATATTCTTCAAGAATCAATGGGTACAAATAATTAATGTATACATCTAAAAATGGATGAAGTAACTACAGATTGCCTCTTTAAAAAGGAACAAACCCAACCAAAAGCAGAATCTCATTCTCTTGATTGAAGAGAGGGAGAGGACAGAGAACAGGTTCCCACTGCAGGGCAGGCTGGCCTCATTCCTGAAAATAGACATCACCTGCTTGCTTATCTGCCACCAAGTTCAAGGACTCTTATAGGACAATGAGCATTCCTCAGTTCTCCCAGAGAGCTAGAAAATAAGTTCCTCCGTCAGTAAATAAACACCCATCACTTCACAAGACAAGAAGCCTGTGAGAGGTTAACAGGATTTGGGGTCACACTCAAAATTGGAATACCACACTACAGGCTGATCCAACTTTGATGTAATGTCCTTAAAACGAGTCAAAATGAGGCTCACTAGTGTGTGTGTGGACTGCACGTGCCTGTATGACCTCCCTACAACGCCTGGGCATGCTCCTGATGACCTGGGCCCAGACAGTAAATCTCAGTAAAACAAAAATGGTATTCCAAAAAAGGTCAAGTTACCAAGATCAAATACAATACATTCTATCAAGATACTGTTGCCCATCCAGATCTGGCCAAAAAATATATATACTTGAATCAGTAATAAAACCCATTGCCCTTTGTGGTTGAGTTCCACTCAAACCAAGAACTCACAAAATGGGACAAACACCCAATTGAGAAACTGAATGTAGAATTCTGCAAAAATATCCCCAGCGAACAACGTAAAACACAAAACAATGCATGCAGAGCAAAATTAGGCCAATACATGCTAATTGCCAAAATCCTGAAAAGATCTGTTAAATTCTACAACCACCTAAAAGGAAGCGATTCCCAAACCTTCCACAACAAAGCCATCACCTACAGAGAGATGAACCTGGAGAAGAGTCACCTAAGCAAGCTGGTCCTGGGGCTCCGTTCACAAACACACCCCACAGAGCCCCAGGACAGCAATACAATTAGACCCACCTAAATCATGAGGGAAAAACAGAATTAACAAAAAACAGAGCAAACTAGATACCTGACCACTGTGATTGACCCAAAATTAAGGACAGCTGTGACAAAAAAAAAAAGATAACTCCCATATCTATTGGGTGAAATACCAGTGTACTATCAAAGCAGCAAGACTTGGGACCTGTTGCCACAAGAAAAGGGACACCAGCGAAGAACACCATTGTAAATACAACTCAAATTTATATATTTTCCCTTTTGTACTTGAACTATTTGCATATTGTTTCAACACTGTATCTAGCCATAACATTTGAAATGTCTCTATTCCTTTGGAACTTTGAGTGTAATGTTTACTGTTTATTTTTTTAATTGTTTATTTCACTTTGGTTTCCCATGCCAATAAAGCCCTTTGAATTGAAAAAAGTGGAGAGATACATTCTTTTATCATTATGATCACAGTCACACTCATGCTAGAGCACAGCCAACCAGCACAAACTACGGCCAAGGGCTCACGAGTGGGCTACTGGCCTGTGATGCCAGTCATCCTAAAAACTGAGCAGAGAACGTGGCTATGGACCTGTATGTGTCACAGTTTCCTCCTGAATGGCTGAATATAGCCAATACTCTGAAAGGGCACGAGGGTTTGTGAAATGGTGGTAAATATTCACATTAATGTTCAATAGCAAGAGGCCTGCTCACTCTAAATATACACTGAGTGTACAAAACACCTTCCTAATACTGAGTTGCTCTCCCCTTTGTCCTCAGCCTCAATTCATCAGGGCATGGACTCTACAAAGTGTTGAAAGAATTCCACAGGGATGCTGGCCCATGTTGATGCCAATGTTCGCACAGTTGTGTCAAGTTGGCTGGATGCCCTTTGGGTGGTGGACCATTCTTGATACACACGGGAAACTGTTGAGGGTGAAAAACACAGCAAAATTGCAGTTCTTCACACAAACCAGTGCGCCTGGTACCTACTACCATACCCCGTTCAAAGGCACTTACACCAAGTTTGTGGACACCCCTTCAAATTAGTGGATTCCGCTATTTCAGCCTTACCTGTTGCTGACAGGTGTATAAAATAGAGCACAGACATGCAATCTCCAGAGAAAAACATTAGCAGTAGAATGTCCCGTATTGAAGAGCTCAGTGACCTTCAGTGTGGCACCATCATAGGATGCCCTCTTCACCAACAAGTCAGTTCGTCAAATTTCTGCCCTGCTTGAGCTGACCCGGTCAACTATAAGTGCTGTTATTGTGAAGAGAAAACATCAAAGATCAACAGCTCAGCTGCGAAGTGGTAGGCCACACAAGCTCACAGAACAGGCCCACCGAGTGCTGAAGCATGTAACGTGTAAATATATATATTTTTTTAATGTCCGACCTCAGTTGCAACACTCACAGTTCCAAAGTGCCTCTGGAAGCAACGTCAGCACAACAACTTTGTCGGGAGCTTCAAGACTAAGATCAACATATGCAATGCTAAGTGCCGGCTGGAGGGGTGTAAAGCTCGCCGCCATTGGACTCCGGAGCAGTGGAAACGCGTTCTCTAGAGTGATGATTCACGCTTCACCATCTGGCAGTCCAACGGATGACTCTGGATGTGCCAAGAGAACACTACCTGCCCAAATGCATTATTATGCCAACTTTAAAGTTTGGTGGAGGAGGAATAATGGTCTGGGGCTGTTTTTCCATGTTTTGGGCTAGGCCCCGTAGTTCCAGTGAAGTGAAATATTAACAGTACAGCATACAATTACATTCTAGACAATTATGTGCTTCCAACTTTGTGGGAACAGTTTGGGAAGGCCCTTTCCTGACAAAATGGTTTGTCGAGATCAGTGTGGAAGAACTTGACTGGCCTGCACAGAGCCCTGACCTCAATTCCATTGAACACCTTTGGGATGAATTGGAACGTAGACTGCGAGCCAGGCCTAATCGCCCAACATCAGAGCCCGACCTCACAATGCTCTTGTGGCTGAATGGAAGCAAGTCCCCGCAGCAATGTTCCAACATTTTATTGGACCGGGTCTCTCTTGAAAAAGACCTGTATAAATAAAGGTGCAATAATTATTTATTTTAACAGTGGAAAGCCTTCCCAGAAGAGTAGAGGCTGTTATAGCAGCAAAGGGGGGGGGGGGGGGGGGGACCAACTCCATATCAATATCCATGATTTTTGTAGGAGATGTTCGACTTGCAGGTGTCCATATACCTTTGGCCATGTAGTGTATACATTTTGTCTTGCCCATTCAACGTCTGAATGGCAGGGACTCCCAATCACAGCCGGTTGTGATGCATCCTGGATTCGAACCAGGGTGTCTGTAGTGACACCTCTGGCACCGAGATGCAATGCCTTAGACCTCTGTGCCACTCGGGAGCCCAATGATGTCTCAATTGTCTGATGGCTTAAAAATCCTTTAATTTGTCCCCTCCCCATCTATACTGATTGAAGTAGAAATCATAGCTTTCACCTGGTCAGTCTGTCATGGAAAGAGCAGTTGTTCCTAATGTTTTGTACATTCAATATAGACCCTGCAGCAGAGCAATGATTTACAACCAAACTCTGACTCACGACTGTCAGTGACACTCCGGACAGCAAAGCCAATGCGCTGGATATCTCATAATCACAAGGCGTTCGTAACTATTTAAAAAGGCCTCAAAGCCCAATATAGTGACAACCCCGTTTGGCACAAACATGTGAAGACGTGAGGCAAATGGGGGATTTCACCACCAAAGGGTCGTTTCAGCAGTTTGGCTGGGATTTAAATTGTGCCAATGACATGACGTCACTAAATGTTTTCAACTCCCGGTAAACATTAAAGGGTAGCCTCGAGCCACATGTAGCAGAGAGCAGACTCCGATGTGACATAGGCCTACAGCGAGCGATACATGCATCTCCTATCTGATTACATAATAGCTTCAAGTTATACAGACGGTACCTAGATGTAATTCTTCCTCAATGTCATTACGCACATTTAATACAATAAAGTCCGGAATTTTGCTTTGAATGTCGCATTTTATCAGTTTTTTGTTTGAAATCATAGCAATGTTTCTATAAACAAGGGCGGCCACGCCTGCATCTCTTCAAAGAGCAGTAGGGTGGCTCCTTGTGTATACCGTTATATACATTCTCAAACCTCCATATTAACATGGCGCAATGTGTGACTGCGAATCAAGTACCCTACAGATTAGATGCTCTCTGAATGAATGGCCTTTAGAAAAACACAACGCCGCACAAACACATACATCTGATAGTTCAAGCAAAGACAACTTCAACAGGGTCAAATAAACACATGAACTAACTTCGAAATCTGAGGAATGTGGATAGAACAAGATCTGTTCGGTTCCACATTATTTTTGCAACAGTAACTGATTCTAACTGGATACAAAGCAAATTCTTATTGCGGTGTAATCTGTTTAGAGCGGTCCGGAGCGTAGGCTCCATCACCGAGAAGAGCGCCAAGCCAATATCCTATCTCAATAAAATAAATTGCACAAACTTACCAATCAACAATTTCGGAAAAGCCTGCAAACAGCACGCAGCCAGACACTGGACGAGAAAAACGCAGAATCCTGATGGAGTCCTCCTCACCACCTTTCTTGCTGCAACTGCAGCACAATCTCGACAATGGGCGGAGACTTCGTCCGCAAGGTCCCACGCACCAAGTGAGTTCTGCGCAAGGCCACCTCGTCAGTGGTCGCGTTCCTCTGCTCAGATATTGCATGCATCAACCAATGGTTGCGTGACACGTCAACTACTGTGTCATTGACTGACAATTGCTATGACATATGATATTGTTAACTGATACTGAAAATACCTGTCCAGGCGTTGTAAGATCTTGCAGACGTCAACAACGCCTGGGCAGAGGAGCGCGTCCAACATCTCCACATGCGTGATTTAGGGCAATTACCAGACGTTTGAAATTAAAAGTGGGACATTATTTCGGTCTATATCTCAATGCTGCCACTGTATAATATGCTGTGTCAGCATAATTAATTAAATGTAGAATTTTACATACATTTGCACTTGTATCAACCAGCTGAGCATTAATACATTAAATCGGGACTGGTAAAAGCACAAGCCAAAGAAAATCGTGTGTCCTAAACACATTGTAGACTGTAGACACATTGGAAATTCTTGGAAGATTCGGTAGTGTCATCATAAAGTAAAGATTGTGTTATAGAGAGATGACACACTTACATTACATTTTCGCTGACGCTTGACGTACAGGAGCAATTATGGTTACATGCCTTGCTTAAGGGCACATTAATAGATTTGTCACCTAGTCAGCTCGGGGATTTGAGCCAGTGACTTTTGCAGTTATTGACCCAAAGCTCTTACCAGCTAAGCTGTCTCCCCCAATAAAATATTATGCTACTGTATATAACAACCGAAAAGCCAATACAGGCAGCCTAGAATACAGATTGAAACATTTAAAAAATCAAAATGTCTCTCGGGATTACCCTTTTTGTTTATTCTCTATTCTCTATCAAAATAGTGAGAGATATTGAAGATATTAGAGAACGTATACCCGTCATTTCAGTGAAATAAATAGTCACAGAGAGAACACTAAAATCCTAAAGAGTGAGGTACAGCGTGAGGTACAGCACAGGAGGCTGCTGAGGGAAGGACGGCTCATAATGATGGCTGGAATGGAGTAAATGGAATGGCATCAAACACATGGAAACCATGTTCTTTACCATTCCCTTTACTCTGTTCCAGCCATTAAAATGAGTTTGTTCTCCCCAATCAAGGTGTCACCAAGTACTGTAAAGTCATGGACTGTCTCTCAGAGCCTGCTAAATAACAGAAAACACCATGTACACAAAGCAACTCCCTGAAAGGGTCACAATAAGTTTTCAAGCTTCCCACATACTTGTTTCGTATGTCACAAATATTGTAGAAAACTGTTGAAAATACAATAGTATAACAACTCAACAAATGAGTCCACTAGAAGAGTACTCTGTAGCTTCCCAAGTGGCGCAGCGGTCTAAGGCATTGCATCGCAGTGCTTGAGGTGTCACTACAGACCTGGGTTTGATCCCAGGCTGTGACCAGGCGGCACACAACTGGTCCAGCATTGTCCGGGGAAGGTTTGGCCAAAGGGGCTTTACTTGGCTCATCGTGTTCTAGCGACTCCTTGTGGTGGGCTGGGTGGCTGTGGGCTGACTTTTGTCATCAGTTGAACGATGTTTCCTCGGACACATTGGTGCTTCTGGGTAAAGCGGGTGGGTGTTAAGGGGTGTGGTTTGGCAGGTCATGTTTCGGGGGATGCATGACATCACTTTTGCCTCTTCCGAGCCCGTTGGGTAGTAGCAGCGATGAGACAAGATCATAATTGGATATCATGAAAAAGGGGGTAATAACAAAGAAAAAAGAGTACTCCTTTTGTAGTCCAGCACTGGTTGAATCAACATTATTTCCATGTTATTTAAATAAATTACGTTGAAATGACGTCTGTGCCTGGTGGGAGGCATTGTTAGAGCAGAAGAGTTGTGTGTTAGTTCATGTCCGGTGCTATGGGGCATAGCTCTGGACAGAGGTTCAGGACCATGGCAATCTGGTTTAAGACACAATTTTCCAATTTTCTGGCTCACGTCTCTGGTTCTGATAAGCAGGCTCCACTTCCAACATCTGGAGTTGAGAAAATGAGACAAGCTCGCTTCAGGACATCCCGTTTCCTCCCATGGGGCGTGTGCGTGCTTGTGTGCGCACTGAAGGTTCTGAACAGACAGGGCCAACCTCTTCATATGTAGTGAATTATATGGAGTCTTAAGGCGCCTTCCCTTCTCATTAGTAACTTATTCAGACATCGTCATGCTCATAATTTTGTCTAAAGTATTTTCACAGAATTTACAGTAGGCTATACTTACCATACTTTTAACAAATATGGAGGGAAAGGGAATGTTTGCAACTCACATCTGTGCTGGATCGAGATATGGTTCTCATAATAGTGTGTTTATAGGGAAAGCCATCTTGGCTGTAGTCCTGAAACTGTCCAGCAGGCAGTAGATCTTCCTCCCTGCTGTGGAGTCAGTGACAGGATAACTCATACAAGCCCCTGTTGCTCTCTATGGTGAACGTTGCTCTCAAATCAAGTCAAATCAACTGTTATTGGTGGCAGATGTTATCGCGGGTGTAGCAAAATGCTCCTGTTCCTATCTCCAACAGTCCAACAGTACCTGACAATACAAAACAATACAAGTAAACATTATTTAAATGACTATGTACATAGGGCAGCTGTCTCTAAGGAGCAGGGTTGAGTACTGAGTAGCAGTCGGCTAGTAACGGTGATTAAGTTCAGGGCAGGGTACTGGGCGGAGGCCGGCTAGTGGTGACTGTTTAACAGTCTGATGGCCGGGAGATAGAATCTGTTCATCAGTCTTTCGGTCCCAGCTTTGATGCACCACCTTCTAAATGGTAGGTGGGTGAACAGGCCGTGGCACAGGTGGTTGAGGTCCTTGATGATCTTCTTGACCTTCCTGTGACATGGGGTGTTGTAGATGTCCTGGATGGCAGGCAGTGTGCCCCCAGTGCGTTGGGCAGACCGCACCACCCTCTGGGGAGCCCTGCGGTTGCGGACAGTACCAGGCAGTGATACAGCCCAAGAGGAAGCTCGCAATGGTGCATCTGTAGAGGTTTGTGAGGGTCTTAGGGGCCAAGCTGAATTTATTCTGCCTCCTGAGGTTGAAGAGGCGCTGTTGTGCCTTTTTAGTCACACTGTCTGTGTGGATGGACCATTTCAGGTTGTCAGTGATATGCACTCCGGGGAACTTGAAGCTTTTCACCCTCTCCACTGCAGCGCTGTCGACGTGGATGGGGGTGCGCTCTCCTGAAGTCTATGATCAGCTCCTTCGTTTTGTTGACGTTGATTGAGAGGTTATTTTCCTGGCATGGCTCCGCCAGGGCCCTCACCCCCTTCCTGTAGGCTGTCTTGTCATCGTTGGTGATCAGGCCTACCACCATTGTGTCGTTTGTAAACTTGATGATTGAGTTGGAGGCGTGTGTGGCCACGCAGTTATGGGTGAACAGGGAGTACAGGAGGGGGATGAGCATGCACCCTTGTGGGGCCTCGTGTTGAGGATCAGCATAACGGAGGTGTTGTTACCTATCTTCACCACCTGGAGATGGCCTGTCAGGAAGTCCAGGACCCAGTTGCAAAGGGCGGGGATCAGACCCAGGGCCCCGAGCTTTGTCTCTCACTGTGGAAGTATGAGCAGTCCTAGTCCCACGGCTGTATCACAAAACAAGGAAGTCCATGATTAAGTCCATTCGAGAACCACTGCATTGATGTTAATACAGAAAGGGAAGCAGGTAGTCTAGCGATTAAGAGCATTGGGCCAGTAACTGCCAGGTCACTGGTTCGAATCCCCAAGCCGACTAAATGAAGTCTGTTGATGTGCTCTAAAACACTTCTTCTATAGATAGATAGCCACAGTTTCTACTCAGTCAAAACCATGTTGAGCTTCTTCTCAAGGGAACCTTTTTAGATGACCTTGAGGGTGTCCCAGAATTCTCTCTGGCAGAATTGGATCTGGTCAGCTTAAGGAGGCCGCAGGGTTCGTGATGACATAGGGTATTTCCATTCAGACACCAGACACCATACTGAACAGGCACAGCCATGTTCAATAGCAAATAGGAGTGAATAGGAATTAAACATCACCTCTGTCGAAGCAAACGATCAATCTAACAGAGAGCTGGTTATGCCTTTCTCTAGTCTCAACCACATTACTATAACATTTGTTTGCCTTAGGTCACACTTGAGAAAGAACAAAGGACTTGTCAATATTCCACACATTTTCCAGCACAGGAAACTTGCGGTAATCATTCCCAGCTTTGTTTTCCCACAATAGACTTAGATTAAGCAGAATATATTCAAATGACAGCTCAAGCAAAGTCACACAATACATCTTCTCAGCTTTATTAACCCCCCCACCACCACCACCACCACCACCACCACCACCAAATCAAATCAAATTTTATTTGTCACATACACATGGTTAGCAGATGTTAATGCGAGTGTAGCGAAATGCTTGTGCTTCTAGTTCCGACAATGCAGTAATAACAAGTAATCTAACTAACAATTCCAAAACTACTGTCTTGTACACAGTGTAAGGGGATAAAGAATATGTACATAAGGATATATGAATGAGTGATGGTACAGAGCAGCATAGGCAAGATACAGTAGATGGTATCGGGTACAGTATGTACAATGAGATGAGTATGTAAACAAAGTGGCATAGTATAGTATAAAGTGGCTAGTGATACATGTATTACATAAGGATACCGTCGATGATATAGAGTACAGTATATACGTATGCGTATGAGATGAATAATGTAGGGTAAGTAACATTTATATAAGGTAGCATTGTTTAAAGTGGCTAGTGATATATTTACATCATTTCCCATCAATTCCCATTATTAAAGTGGCTGGAGTTGAGTCAGTGTCAGTGTGTTGGCAGCAGCCACTCAGTGTTAGTGGTGGCTGTTTAACAGTCTGATGGCCTTGAGATAGAAGCTGTTTTTCAGTCTCTCGGTCCCAGCTTTGATGCACCTGTACTGACCTCGCCTTCTGGATGATAGCGGGGTGAACAGGCAGTGGCTCGGGTGGTTGATGTCCTTGATGATCTTTATGGCCTTCCTGTGACATCGGGTGGTGTAGGTGTCCTGGAGGGCAGGTAGTTTGCCCCCGGTGATGCGTTGTGCACCATGAAATCACTGTAAATTTGAACTGTTACGAGAAACTTGTGCGGATTCCTTCGCAACCGTTTCTTCTCAGCACACACTCAGCAACAGGTGAAGTGTTGGTGATGTCCGCCCCCCCAGTACGGTAATGTTGAGAGAAAAGTGAACACAGAGATGGTATGGACGGATAATAAACGGCATCATTTTAAGCCAACTGTGGAGGCACTGAGAATATTTGGTCACTCTGAATGAGGGATCCATATTACAGAGGAAGAAAGAACTGTGTGTTTATGGTCACGTTGAGCACCTGACAGCCAGAGCATTGAAATGCTGGGATTTGGTGGGAAAGTCAGCATAAATCTGACCCATCCCATATGCAATGAATCAGATCTGTGTGCAGCAGAGTCCCTGCCCAACTTCATAAAAACCTCTGAAACCCTGTCTTCAAACAGTATCTTAAATAATCCTCCTCTTCACCTCAACCCTCCCCACCCCTTCTAGCTCTGACTCTACTGATAGCTACGTTATTGAGGAAACATGTAGTTTCTATGCCTGCGATATGTGGTTGTCCCACCTAGCTATCTGAAGATGATTGCACTAACTATAAGTCGCTCTGGATAAGAGCAACTGCTAAATTACTACAATGTAAATGTACGAACAGTGCAGAGTGAGGGGGAACCTTTTTCAATGGGAGGGAATTTTTTGGGAGGGAATCCTCAGCACCCCTAAGTGATACCATGCGTTAAACATTGGCTGCATCTTCTAAAGCTTAAAAAGATACAGCGCACGTTCCAATTAAGAGTCTGCATTGTCGTTGAGTGCACCCACACAAAAATATGACCAATATAATTATTTGTGTGATTTTCATTAGATCTTAGCTCCTTTATTACATAGCAGCTGATTGTGAAGATATTTTGTATGGTATGCTGGGAGAGAGACAGACAGAATGTAGAAGGCCTCAGCGCTTTCAGGCTGCGTTTACACATGCAGGCCAATTCTGATATTGTTTTCCCCAATTGGTCTTTTAACCATCAGATCAGCTCTGAAAAAGAGCTCATGTGAAAAGATCTGTTGTGATTGGTCAAAATATCAATTAGTGGAAAAAAGACCCGAATTGGGCTGCCTCTGTAAATGCAGGCTAGTTTCTCTGAAAACCTTCCCACATATTGTGGTTACCATGGCCACTGGTGCGAGTTGGCTCTGTTGGTTGCTGTGGAAGTGGCTTGTGTGTGAAGAGGAGGAGAAAGAAGAGGAGAGCAGAGACAAGAGGTCGAGGGGGCAGAGATTCTACGCCTGATTTAACATGCTGTGCACCGCTGAGTGAAGAGTGGGTGGGCTGGATGCATGTTGCCGCTCCACTCTGATCACTCCTCTCCTTTTTTCTCTCTCCACTTCACTCTCTCTGCTCCTGTCTTTCTCTCTCTCTCTCTCTCTCTCTCTCTCTGCCTCCATCTGCCTCCTCTTGGCATCAAGCTAGAGGGAATCTGAACGGAATATCACTGCATCACTCCAAATGAAAATAAGATTGTCAATACATTTACAGTTCTTACACTATAACTACAATATATGACTGAATATAACATAATTATCACTCCCAAGGGTGACTGAGAATATATTGCTATGCGTTTGTGGTCTCTAGGCATGCCTAGTAGGCCAGTCAGTAAGCTCTCTAAGAGCTGCTTAAGTTATACACTTTATCATCTCCTTTAAATCAAATCAAATGTTATTGGTCACATACACATTTATTATCATGAATCTTGCCCTGGCCTGGAGGCAGCTCTGTAGAGCGCTGGCACAGCCACAAAATCTGATTTGAAACCTAACCCTAACCATACTGCCAACCCTAATCCCCAACCTTGAATTAAGACCTAAAAACTTGTTTTCATGAATTTTTACTATATAGCCAATTTTGACTTTGCAGCTGGCCCATCTAGCGGAACTTGCTCAGTTCAGCCTCCAGGACAAGACTTATGACAATAAACATAAACTTGCTCTCCTCTGCCTCCTCTGTCTCAGTTGGAGATGGTTCTATGTTGATGTAATCAGATGGGGCTATCAGTAAGGACCTTTAACAGAATGACTGGTAATGAAATGCTGTCCCTCAGGCGACATCCAACTGGGCACACACTGGTTGAATCAACGTTGTTTCCATGTCATTTCAAGGAAATGCCGTTGAATCAATGTGGAATAGACGTTGAATTGACATCTGTGCCCAGTGGGATGGCTTTGTGTCAGTGATGGCACTGATTGTGGGAGTGTTACGTTCTGACCTTAGTTCCTTTATTATGTCTTTGTGTTCGTTTGGCCAGGGTGTGAGTTGGGGTGGGTAGTCTATGTTCTTTTTTCTATGTTGTATTTCTGTGTTTGGCCTGGTATGGTTCTCAATCAGAGGCAGCTGTCGATCGTTGTCTCTGATTGAGAATCATACTTAGGTAGCCTGTTTCCCCCATTTTGGTTGTGGGTGATTGTTTGTGTCTGTTTTCCACACGGAACTGTTTCGTTTTCAGTTTGTGTAGTGGTCAGTTGTACCATTAAAAATATGACGAACACTTACCACGCTGCATTTTGGTCCTCCTCTCCTTCCACCAACGAGAAGCGTTACAGGGAGACTAATAACCATGAAAGCCGGACACTGAACAATGCACTCTGTCAGACACTACTTAACTATAAAATATTTCTCCATGGTGAGGGGATATAGGAGTGTTACCATTAACATTTGCAACAGGTTGATCTCCTACCTGATGGGCTGAAATATTGCCCCTATGACCCTAGTATAGCTTTACTTATATAAAAGTGTTTTGTCACAAATACATAGTACTGTATGTGAGTGGGAGAATGTGTGGGCATCTTTTTGCTGTATGTACTGTATGTGAGAGCGGTTATGTTGACAGTCCTATTTAGTGTGGATCTTCAAGTGTGTGTGGATGGGAAGTGTGTACTCCTATACTGTAGCCATGACACTGAGCAGCAATGTGCCCTTTTCTCTCCATTAGTGATGGATAGCTCTGTCCGGTGAGGAGAGTTGCCACTGGGCTGTTTCCATGTAGGAGCACCACTGGTGGCTATTTTTCCATGACAGCACAACAACATACAGTTACAATACACAGCCTGTGAATCAACGATATCCCACTGACTTGTTGTCATGGAAACACAAGGACTGGGATAAATAGCACAACACAAAGGCTGAAGGGTCGGAATCAATGGGGGATTGCACAGGTTATGTAACTGTAGCGGATTGGGGCCTACATGAGTGGGTATCTAGTGGTGCATGTCTTATTCACATGGGGACATACATCCACTGCTTTTGGCCACCTCCAATCAGAGGGCATCTTCCTTTGTCCCCCCAGAGAGGCTCCAGTGAGGAAGGCCCTGGGGCTTGGTGGCATGGCAACACACTTTGCGTTGCACCCCTCCTACACACACTAGGAGAGAGAGGGCACTGAGAACTCATCAGGGTAATATGTTTGGGACTGGACACAGTTAGGAATGATATACTGAGCGCCGCAATATATCAGGGACAAATACTGTAGTGTAGAAAACAACGGACAACCAAATCTTTAGACTGAGGAGTGATACAAGGAGTATGTGTGGGAGGAGAGCATCTTGTGACTGAACATTGAAGCAGAAGTGAGACTTGTGTGGATGTAATGTGTAAATTCATGCATGTGGGCTGGTGGGGTTATCACACTACGGATCAAGAACTTACCTTGGTTGGCCTCTCCATTTCATCCTATTGGTCAACCCCCCCACCAAGCTCAGTAATGGACAGGAGAAAATTGAATTACTTAGACTACATGTTCACTCTAAGTGTGCCTCTGATCTTTAGAAGATAATGGTGATGGGGGGGGGGGGGGGGGGGGCTAAAGGCTTTTATCCAATCATCTGAGACCAGAAAAAAAACATTCACAAGGCTTCAAGGGGCACTTAAACAATTAGTCATGGAGCAAGAAGACCCCGCTTACTCCGTCCGTCCGTCCGTCCGTCAAATTAAAACCAAACCTGGGAACGATTTATATCATAGAAATATAGAGTCCTCTAATCAGTACAACAATAAATATTGTACCATAAACATTAAATAGCACTGCCCTTATATCATAATTAGATAAAGCACTGCCCATATATTATAATCAGATAAAACACTGCCCATATCATAATTAGATAAAGCACTGCCCATATATTATAATCAGATAAAACACTGCCCATATCATAATTAGATAAAACACTGCCCATATATCGTAATTAGATCAAGTTAGATCAATAACATGCATCATTATCCATGGAAGAGGTCCTGATAGGTTAATATGCACGGTTTAAGCCTTACAGGACTATAGCCTCCTGCTGTGTTGCGTGAAGCTTCTCTCTCTCTGACTGTATTCCCATGCAGAGCAGTAGGAGACTCTGGGCTCAATATTGGAGCATAAGCCTTTGAGTTTAATCAGGTCTCTCTGTCAGCTAAGAGGATCCTGCCCTGCTCCTGTTCACATTTGGGATTTAACACCGCACTGCGCGCTGGGTAAAAAGCAGGCCTGAATGAATGTTGTTACTTAGATAGGCTTGACTGGGTGATGAGATGGTATTGGCACAAGGCAAAGTAGAGAGGGGTCAAGCCAGGGGAAGCTGGGAGTCAACAACAGTGTCACAGGTCAGAGTTAGAATATGGCTTGAGCAGACTGCCACAGAGGGAGTGGATACAGGTGAGGTGAGAGAGAGAGACAGAATGCAGAGAGAGCGAGAGCGATAGAGAAAGGAGAGGCATGGAGGATGGAGATAAACACACACATACTGTAGGCTGGGTCTAATGAACCGAACACACACACACACACACTCTAATACGTTGTCAATACTCCTAACTTGCGATTCAGTGTGATGGTGCAGTCGGACTGTGGCTGGATTACTCTGTGTCACTTGATTTTACGCAACATTATCCAGATCACGTGACCTTACGCAACATTATCCAGATCACGTGACCTTACACAACATTATCCAGATCACGTGACCTTACACAACATTATCCAGATCACGTGACCTTACACAACATTATCCAGATCACATGACCTTACACAACATTATCCAGATCACGTGACCTTACACAACATTATCCAGATCACGTGACCTTGCGCAGTATTATCCAGGACCATAGGAAACAGAGAGGAAAGAGGCACTATCTTGAAGGGACAAAAGCAATTATATTTTGTCTCTTGTATTAACTGTTGAATAGTGAATTGGAATTCTAATATCATAGGTATTTAATGGTTTTATTCATTGCATTCAATTTTGAGAAGAAAAGCAATGAGAATCAGCAAAGCACAAAGCTGCTTAAGAATAGATTCTGCTCTGCCAGCCTGAATGTAACATTCAAAATGTTCAGACTCGGAAAGCATTGATGAGAAAAATAAGGTACTATTTGGATAAGCTTTCACATACAAAAATGGCACACAATTTCAAACTGTCTACATAATAGATTCAGATATAAAGAAAATAATAACAAACCAGTCACCACGCCTCTGCTTTGATTAAAAGCTGAGGGATGGGCCTGCAGAAATGCAACCACTACAAATTCACAGACAGAGCAATAGGTGCAGGGACTGATCATCCATGATATCAAAATGATAGTTTAACCTTGTTTTGAGGCTATATACTGTTTTTTTTACAAACGAGTAAAACAAGCTTATTTTGGGGTTTCTGATGGGGCATGTATACCGAGTGTACAAAACATTAGGAACACCTGCTCTTTCAATGACAAAGACTGACCAGGTGAAAGATACTTACTGATTTGTTATTTCCACTTCAATCAGTGTAACTGAAGGGGAGGACAAAGGTTCAAAAATGATTTTAAAGCCTTGAGACAATTGAGATATGGATTGTGTGTGTGCCATTCAGAGGAGTAGATGGGCAAGAAAATATTTAAGTGTCTTTGAATGGGGTATGGTAGTAGGTGCCAGGAACACCAGTTTGTTTCAAAAACTGCACGCTGCTAGATTTTTCACGCTCAACCGTTTCCTTCACCAACTTAATAAAATGAAGTTGTTCTTAATGTTTTGTACACTTAGTGTATAAGTTATATTCTTCAAGAATCATTGGGCATATATTTTTAAGTCCAGCAAATTGATGTAACAACTAAGGATTCTAGCTTTACAGCGTTGTATTTAAATGTATTTTTCAGAAAGGTTGGGGAGGAAATAATCAATTGAGAAACTTAAAGCTACAGATGGTAGGGGAAGGATAATACCCACAGGGACAGTAGGTAACAGTGATGTGGTAGAAGTACTAAAGAGGATGTGATTAGAGAGCATTGGTGAAATGAATGAAGGAAGTTCCTCAGAAGCGCTTCTTGAAGCCAGAGAGCTCCATCTTGTCGATGGATCTCTCATTGGAGAACGAGGTTGGGGTGATGCGACAGCTGGTACTCCCCTCCTTACTCAGCCACACCTTCTTGTGAAGAGCGAAAGGGAGAGAGGGGGGGATAGAAAGAAAAATAAGTTACTCTGTTAGCCACCACTCTCTTATGTCAATGATGGTCATTTTATTAAATAACACTGCTTGTGTTTCCCATAAAGAAATATCACTCTGCTCTATTCTCCTGTTGGCTGTTTTCTCTAAGCTATTACATGATTGGTTTAAATCCTGTTTCTCTCAACAACTAACCATGTTTTCTATATTCTCCAATATAACCAGTGAATCTGGAGCTTGGAAACACTCATTCCATTGCTAAAATTAACTTTGAGAGTTTGAGCGTGCTTTAGACAGACGGAAATCTGAGGTTCTCTAGAGACCCCTCTGTTCAGTAAACAGTGCCTAGGCCAAATAAGGCTTCTGGCTTTTCCGATTGACACAGGGAAGGCATGCTTTCTAAGACAGATGGCCAATCTATGGGGCCGTCACTAGATTGACGGTGTCCCCTATAGTATCACATGCAATGTGTGTCATGTCAAACAGCTGTGGGCATACATTAAAACTTCAACCTCTGGTAAAAATGGTTCAGCAACATGATCCTAACCTCTGTCACCAAGGACAAATGAGTCCCAGCCCCAGCCAGCCTGGGTACAGTGCATAGCAAGCAGTTTTCCTTGGCACCATCTCTACTGTTCTCTATGACAAATGACTTTGAGAAAAGCACAAACATAATCAAGTGAATTGAACTGAACTCAGCTCAGTCTTAAATTTAAACCTCAGTTTGCCATGGGGCCTGCCTCAGAGTGGAGCAACAGTCAACATGCTTATTCACAGTATATACTGTAGATCAAGCCCTGGTGACTGAGAACCTGTCACTCATGTCGCTGCATGGCCAACTACTAAGGGCTACATTCATTCCTAGGCTGTGTAGATTAGTGGAGAGATCGTAGAGGATCGATGGTCCACATGTGTAGATTAGTGGAGAGATCGTAGAGGATCGATGGTCCACATGTGTAGATTAGTGGAGAGATTGTAGAGGATCGATGGTCCACATGTGTAGATTAGTGGAGAGATTGTAGAGGATGGATGGTCCACATGTGTAGATTAGTGGAGAGATTGTAGAGGATTGATGGTCCACATGTGTAGATTAGTGGAGAGATTGTAGAGGATGGATGGTCCACATGTGTAGATTAGTGGAGAGATTGTAGAGGATGGATGGTCCACATGTGTAGATTAGTGGAGAGATTGTAGAGGATGGATGGTCCACATGTATAGATTAGTGGAGAGATTGTAGAGGATCGATGGTCCACATGTGTAGATTAGTGGAGAGATCGTAGAGGATCGATGGTCCACATGTGTAGATTAGTGGAGAGATCGTAGAGGATCGATGGTCCACATGTGTAGATTAGTGGAGAGATCGTAGAGGATCGATGGTCCACATGTGTAGATTAGTGGAGAGATCGTAGAGGATGGATGGTCCACAGGTGTAGATTAGTGGAGAGATCGTAGAGGATGGATGGTCCACATGTGTAGATTAGTGGAGAGATCGTAGAGGATCGATGGTCCACATGTGTAGATTAGTGGAGAGATCGTAGAGGATCGATGGTCCACATGTGTAGATTAGTGGAGAGATCGTAGAGGATGGATGGTCCACAGGTGTAGATTAGTGGAGAGATCGTAGAGGATGGATGGTCCACATGTGTAGATTAGTGGAGAGATCGTAGAGGATCGATGGTCCACATGTGGTCACGTTCTAAAGCACTATCTGGTGCGATGGGAGTTCAGACCACAGAGACATAATGCCGTAGGGGCTACCCATAGGGTGCCAGAGAGCTGACTGACAGCTGCCTGCATGGCAGAGAGAGACAGATAGAGAGAGAGAGAGGGAAAAGGTAGCATCTCCATCTACTGCCTTCTCTGCTCTGCTCTAGCGTAGCACACAGCCAGCCCACAGACTGCAGATTGAACAGCAATCGCAGGATTTAGAGGGTAGCTCTAAGACTCTCACTGCATCAGGGACCTGCTAATCTCCACTGACTTCCCTCTGCGAGACAAAATGTATTGAACCCAAAACAGTGTGAGCACAAGGATGGTCGCCTCTCTACTGTCACATATCAAGTGTCTTTGGCTATTTTCCTTGTTGAAGGCATGTGCCCTACTTGTCTTAGTGATAGAGCGGCTTTGATATCTTCAACTCTTAGGTTGAACTTCTGGAGCAAAGCCAGTTCACCCCCTACTAATTGAATTACCCCAATTTAGAAGACTGGGTGAACTGATCTAATAAGCACACGAGAAGAAAACAAACATGTGGTGTGTGTCAGAAAGAGAGAGAGAGCAATGACTGTATTTACAATACCTAATGGCACGGTTTGGATAGACTCAGATTCCTTAAATAATGGATCAACATCAGAAGCAGCTGAGAACACAGTGTGACGTGATGGTGGGTTGATAACACTGGCCTGGACTCCGAGCACCACCCACTGTGTCAACCACTCTCTGCCTGCCTGCCTGCCTGCCTGCCTGCCTGCCTGCCTGCCTGCCTGCCTGCCTGCCTGCCTGCCTGCCTGCCTGCCTTACTGGCCAGGCCTCTTTTCCCACACACTTGAGGAAATTAGATAACATAAACCAGCGTACGGGAAGGGATTCAATGTGTTGCAAAAACAACTATGGCTCTAACTAATGAGCCCAGCTAGCGGGAGACATTGCATTGTTCCTGGAGAGCAATCTAAACAGGGCCTGTCTAGCTCATGGCTCTGTATGGTGTATAATCAAATTAGCCTTCCAATACTCTGCCAATGTTAACCAGCACCAGGTCAGCTACAACATTTTCTGCTTAAAACAATCAGGTTGATAGGGTCAAATAAAATATAACCCTGCTGTAAAAAACAGCATAAGCTGTGTTTTGGACACTAGTGACCAGCCTTCGTTGTGTTTTTGCGGGTCACTAACCTTTGCTGTGTTTTTGCGGGTCACTAACCTTTGCTGTGTTTTTGCGGGTCACTAACCTTTGCTGTGTTTTTGCTGGTGACCAACCTTCATATACCATAAGGAGACTAGTTTTTACCTAATACGGGTCTGCAAGTCCCATTATGCTGGCTTGCAAAGTGATGTTTAATTCCTATTGGAATCCAGTCAGAGTGGGGATATCCAACAAATGTAACTTTTATTCTCCTGCAACCTGCATTCAGAATGACTGCCAGGCATATAAAGATGAACAAATGAGACTGCCCTAAGCATCTCAACTGGAATAACAATTTCAGTAACGTGTGCAATAAGTCCAACTAACAGTTTTAATTTGTTTAGATTTGTGGAGCATAAGATACACTCATCAATGTACATGCAAAAAACAAAGATATTGAAACAAACAATTCTAAAAATCAAAATAGAGCATGCTGGGGAATATGATAATGATGGGGATGGATTTGCCAGACAGATCAGGGATGGGGATGCTAGACAGATCAGCATGGTCACCAGCATAAATTGGTCATCAGCATACCAGTATCACCAGCTAGTCGGCCAGCCTAACCAGCTAGACCATGCTGGTCAGACCAGCTTGATAAGCATCCAACCAACATGGACCAGCTTGATATTTAGGCTGGTCTATGTAGTTTTCTTCAGCAGGGAAACAATGTTATATTTACATGTATATGTATGGATTATAATATGGGATGTTTTATTTTAACTGTAGCCTTCCAATTGGTGAAATTCTGCAGCAGGAAATCTTATGGAATGTGCCTTTGATCCATGTAGTGAGAGAGTTAACCAGCTGTGGGAGTGGCTGATACTCTAAACACAGCCACATCCCTGATGTCAAAACAACATGCTCCCAGCATGAATGCTTGAAAGTCCCTGAGTTTATGGGAAGAGAGCTGTGGCTGGAGGGGGATATTGTGAATTCATATCTACTGTACAAACTCACCCAATTTCACCCCTCTGTCATTTCTACATTCATAAAAAAAATGAAGAATTCCTTCTATGTGAGAGCTTAGGTATGGTAGGGTGTGTGTGTGTTTTCTATGAGAGGTGAGTGAGCTATATGGAATGTGGGGGGCATATGAGATGAGCAGTGCCAGTTCCAGGATGGTACCAACGTGGATTCCTGTTGTTTGTCCATTAAGAGATAAAGAAACCTAAACAGCAACATTATGCGAAACCCTTCCCGAGGAAATCCTACCAGGGTCAAAATGAAATCTCTGAGCGAATCTGAGCTCTCGAATAGGCTGAAAACCCCCATCTTCAAACAGTCATCAGCCCAGCCAAACAGCTGCATGCAGTGCATTAGACAGAGCTGCAGTGATTAGAGTATTCCCATAGAGAGTGCTTTAGAGAGGACTGGCTTTAGTTTGGCCTTCATCAGAACAGGGCTAAGAGGGATTACATGGGCCAGACTCCAGACCATCTGTGTCCCTGCCACGCCACTCGCTGACCAGCGGTCTTAGCCGCCAAGCCTCTCCACCGCCCTGTTCCTCCACCTTACTACTTTATCATCCTCCCTCATCACTCACTCCCTGATCACCCTCTGCTTCTCATTCCCAATCTCCCTCCTTCCCTCCCTGGTGGTTTGTAGGTCTCTTCCTACACAGAAGTTGTACAGATTTGGGCCACAGAACTCAGGGAAGAGGAAAGCTATGTTAGTTATAGCAGGCAGCAGGTCAGTCCCACAGTGCTGTGTACATGGTACAACACATACAGAGAGCTAAAACACCATCCACTTTCCTCCAGTCTATAAAACACACCCAGGAACACATCTGCTTTCTGTGATTACTTTCACTGATTTTAGGGATGAGAGAACCCACACATAAAAATATCCGCCACTCCCTGTCTGATACAGCCTGCTAGCCTAAATAAGCTGGCAATATGATCCCAACACAGAACAGAGTAGGCTAGTGGAATATGAAAAGAGAAAAACACTCTTCTACAAGGCAGCAGCTTAGCTGCATACTGTCCAATAGCTTTAGACATTATTGCAGTATTTGTCAACTTATTTGATAAAGCAATAACCAATCAAATGTTATATATATATATATATATATATATATATATATATATATATATATATATATATATAGTGTTATGGGGTGTGAATGAGGACCCAAAAGCGAACTAACTTAAACAGAGCTTCTTTAATAACCAAACTTAGGTAGGCTCAGATAGACCGGCAGATTCCGACAGGACAGGACAAGGTTACAGCAAACATGACGATAGTCTGGCTCAGGCATGAAACACAAACAAACAAGAATCCGACAAGGACAGGAGCAGAAACAGAGAGAGATATAGGGACCTAATCAGAGGGAAACAGGGAACAGGTGGGGAACGGGTAGTTAGAGGAGACAAGGGACAGCTGGGGGAAAGCGGGGGAGAAAAGGTAACATAACAACGACCAGCAGAGGGAGACAGGGTGAAGGGAAAGGACAGAGACAAGACACAACATGACAGTACCCCCCCACTCACCGAGCGCCTCCTGGCGCACTCGAGGAGGAAACCTGGCGGCAACGGAGGAAATCCTCGATCAGCGCACGGTCCAGCACGTCCCGAGAGGGAACCCAACTCCTCTCCTCAGGACCGTACCCCTCCCAATCGACAAGGTACTGGTGACCACGGCCCCGTGGACGCATGTCCAAAATCCTGCGGACCCTGTAGATGGGTGCGCCCTCGACAAGGATGGGGGGGGGGGGGGGGGAAGACGAGCGGGGGCGCGAAGAACGGGCTTAATACAGGAGACATGGAAGACCGGGTGGACGCGACGAAGGTATCGCGGAAGAAGAAGTCGAACTGCGACAGGATTAATGACCCGAGAAATACGGAACGGACCAATGAACCGCGGGGTCAACTTGCGAGAAGCCGTCTTAAGGGGAAGGTTCTGAGTGGAGAGCCAAACTCTCTGACCGCGACAATATCTAGGACTCTTAGTTCTACGCTTATTAGCAGCCCTCACAGTCTGCGTCCTATAACGGCAAAGTGCAGACCTGACCCTCTTCCAGGTGCGCTCGCAACGTTGGACAAAAGCCTGAGCGGAGGGGACGCTGGACTCGGCGAACTGAGATGAGAACAGCGGAGGCTGGTACCCGAGGCTACTCTGAAAAGGAGATAGCCCGGTCGCAGACGAAGGAAGCGAGTTGTGGGCGTATTCTGCCCAGGGGAGCTGTTCTGACCAAGACGCAGGGTTGCGAAAAGAAAGACTGCGTAAGATGCGACCAATAGTCTGATTGGCCCGTTCTGCTTGACCGTTAGACTGGGGGTGAAAGCCGGAAGAGAGACTGACGGAAGCCCCAATCAAACGGCAAAACTCCCTCCAAAATTGAGACGTGAATTGCGGACCTCTGTCCGAAACGACGTCTGACGGAAGGCCATGAATTC
The DNA here is from genome assembly GCF_013265735.2 of Oncorhynchus mykiss. Lineage (NCBI taxonomy): Eukaryota > Metazoa > Chordata > Actinopteri > Salmoniformes > Salmonidae > Oncorhynchus > Oncorhynchus mykiss. The sequence goes on from NC_048565.1 coordinate 79,512,907, forward strand.
TGAAAACATTCTCGATGATGATTTGTGCCGTCTCTTTAGCAGAAGGAAGCTTAGCAAGGGGAATGAAATGGGCCGCCTTAGAGAACCTATCGACAACCGTAAGAATAACAGTCTTCCCCGCTGACGAAGGCAGTCCGGTGACAAAATCTAAGGCGATGTGAGACCACGGTCGAGAGGGAATAGGAAGCGGCCTGAGACGGCCGGCAGGAGGAGAGTTACCGGACTTAGTCTGCGCGCAGACCGAACAAGCAGCCACGAAACGACGCGTGTCATGCTCCCGGGTGGGCCACCAAAAACGCTGGCGAATGGAAGCAAGCGTACCCCGAACGCCAGGGTGGCCGGCTAACTTGGCAGAGTGAGCCCACTGAAGAACGGCCAGACGAGTAGGAACGGGAACGAAAAGAAGGTTCCTAGGACAAGCGCGCGGCGACGGAGTGTGAGTGAGCGCTTGTTTTACCTGCCTCTCAATTCCCCAGACAGTCAACCCGACAACACGCCCCTCAGGGAGAATCCCCTCGGGGTCAGTGGAGGCTACTGAAGAACTGAAGAGACGAGACAAAGCATCAGGCTTGGTGTTCTTAGAGCCCGGACGATAAGAAATCACGAACTCGAAACGAGCGAAAAACAGCGCCCAACGCGCCTGACGCGCATTAAGTCGTTTGGCAGAACGGATGTACTCAAGGTTCCTATGGTCAGTCCAAACGACAAAAGGAACGGTCGCCCCCTCCAACCACTGTCGCCATTCGCCTAGGGCTAACCGGATGGCGAGCAGTTCGCGGTTACCCACATCATAGTTACGTTCCGACGGCGACAGGCGATGAGAAAAATACGCGCATGGGTGGACCTTGTCGTCAGAGAGGGAGCGCTGAGAAAGAATGGCTCCCACGCCCACCTCTGACGCGTCAACCTCGACAACGAACTGTCTAGAGACGTCAGGTGTAACAAGGATAGGAGCGGATGTAAAACGATTCTTGAGGAGATCAAAAGCTCCCTGGGCGGAAACGGACCACTTAAAGCACGTCTTGACAGAAGTAAGGGCTGTGAGAGGAGCGGCCACCTGACCGAAATTACGGATGAAACGACGATAGAAGTTCGCGAAGCCGAGAAAGCGCTGCAGCTCGACGCGTGACTTAGGGACGGGCCAATCAATGACAGCTTGGACTTTAGCGGGATCCATCTTAATGCCTTCAGCGGAAATAACAGAACCGAGAAATGTGACGGAGGAGGCATGAAAAGTGCACTTCTCAGCCTTCACAAAAAGACAATTCTCTAAAAGGCGCTGGAGGACACGTCGAACGTGCTGAACATGAATCTGGAGTGACGGTGAAAAAATCAGGATATCGTCAAGGTAAACGAAAACAAAGATGTTCAGCATGTCTCTCAGGACATCATTGACTAATGCCTGAAAGACAGCTGGAGCGTTAGCGAGGCCGAAAGGAAGAACCCGGTATTCAAAGTGCCCTAACGGAGTGTTAAACGCCGTCTTCCACTCGTCCCCCTCCCTGATGCGCACGAGATGGTAAGCGTTACGAAGGTCCAACTTAGTGAAAAACCTGGCTCCCTGCAGGATCTCGAAGGCTGAAGACATAAGAGGAAGCGGATAACGATTCTTAACTGTTATGTCATTCAGCCCTCGATAATCTATGCAGGGGCGCAGAGACCCGTCCTTCTTCTTGACAAAAAAAAACCCCGCTCCGGCGGGAGAGGAGGAGGGGACTATGGTACCGGCGTCAAGAGCTACAGACAAATAATCCTCGAGAGCCTTACGTTCGGGAGCCGACAGAGAGTATAGTCTACCCCGGGGGGGAGTGGTTCCCGGAAGGAGATCAATACTACAATCATACGACCGGTGTGGAGGAAGAGAGGTGGCCCTGGACCGACTGAACACCGTGCGCAGATCGTGATATTCCTCCGGCACCCCTGTCAAATCACCAGGCTCCTCCTGTGAAGAAGAGACAGAGGAAACAGGAGGGATAGCAGACATTAAACATTTCACATGACAAGAGACGTTCCAGGAGAGGATAGAATTACTAGACCAATTAATGGAAGGATTATGACAAACTAGCCAGGGATGGCCCAAAACAACAGGTGTAAAAGGTGAACGAAAAATCAAAAAAGAAATGGTTTCGCTATGATTACCAGAAACAGTGAGGGTTAAAGGTAGCGTCTCACGCTGAATCCTGGGGAGAGGACTACCATCCAGGGCGAACAAGGCCGTGGACTCCCTTAACTGTCTGAGAGGAATGTCATGTTCCCGAGCCCAGGTCTCGTCCATAAAACAGCCCTCCGCCCCAGAGTCTATTAAGGCACTGCAGGAAGCTGACGAACCGGTCCAGCGTAGATGGACCGACAAGGTAGTGCAGGATCTTGAAGGAGAGACAGGAGTAGTAGCGCTCACCAGTAGCCCTCCGCTTACTGATGAGCTCTGGCTTTTACTGGACATGAAGTGACAAAATGACCAGCAGAACCGCAATAGAGACAGAGGCGGTTGGTGATTCTCCGTTCCCTCTCCTTAGTCGAGATGCGGATACCTCCCAGCTGCATAGGCTCAGCTCCCGAGCCGGCAGAGGAAGATGGTAGTGATGCGGAGAGGGGAGCAACGGAGAACGCGAGCTCCTTTCCACGAGCTCGGTGACGCAGATCAACCCGTCGCTCAATGCGAATAGCGAGTTCAATCAGGGAATCCACGCTGGAAGGGACCTCCCGGGAGAGAATCTCATCCTTTACCTCTGCGCGGAGACCCTCCAGAAAACGAGCGAGCAAAGCCGGCTCGTTCCAGCCACTGGAGGCAGCAAGAGTGCGAAACTCAATAGAGTAGTCTGTTATGGATCGATTACCTTGACATAGGGAAGACAGGGCCCTGGAAGCCTCCTCCCCAAAAACAGATCGATCAAAAACCCGTATCATCTCCTCCTTAAAGTCCTGATACTGGTTAGTACACTCAGCCCTTGCCTCCCAGATTGCCGTGCCCCACTCACGAGCCCGTCCAATAAGGAGAGATATGACGTAGGCGACACGAGCAGTGCTCCTGGAGTAAGTGTTGGGCTGGAGAGAAAACACAATATCACACTGGGTGAGGAACGAGCGGCATTCAGTGGGCTCCCCAGAGTAACACGGCGGGTTATTGATTCTGGGCTCCGGAGATTCGAAAGCCCTGGAAGTGGCCGGTGGATCGAGGCGGAGATGGTGAACCTGTTCTGTGAGGTTGGAGACTTGGGTGGCCAGGGTCTCAACGGCATGTCGAGCAGCAGACACTTCCTGCTCGTGTCTGCCGAGCATCGCTCCCTGGATTCCGACGGCTGAGTGGAGAGGATCCGAAGTCGCTGGGTCCATTCTTGGTCGGATTCTTCTGTTATGGGGTGTGAATGAGGACCCAAAAGCGAACTAACTTAAACAGAGCTTCTTTAATAACCAAACTTAGGTAGGCTCAGATAGACCGGCAGATTCCGACAGGACAGGACAAGGTTACAGCAAACATGACGATAGTCTGGCTCAGGCATGAAACACAAACAAACAAGAATCCGACAAGGACAGGAGCAGAAACAGAGAGAGATATAGGGACCTAATCAGAGGGAAACAGGGAACAGGTGGGGAACGGGTAGTTAGAGGAGACAAGGGACAGCTGGGGGAAAGCGGGGGAGAAAAGGTAACATAACAACGACCAGCAGAGGGAGACAGGGTGAAGGGAAAGGACAGAGACAAGACACAACATGACATATAGGACGAGTTCATCCATCCACCCAGAATGACTGTGGCCTTAAATAACAATTAGGAAGGAAATCATGTCATATCAGGAAACACAAAAGCTGACTGACACTGGCCAAACCACTCTCTCTCTCTCTCCTCAGCACAAATTGGGGATAATTCCATTAGGGCTCTTTAAATAGAGGTTTTATGGCCTAGGAATGGCAATGTTACCATAGCAGCCCACACAGCTGGGCTTTGTGACTAGGCACCAGGATGAGGTCTCCAGAACACTCAACAGAGCTGAGCTCAGGAAGAGTCCCCTGCTGAGTCCCAAAGTCCCTGTTCTGCTTTTCTGCTTCGACTGTCTGGAGAAACGGGATCAGCCCTTAAACTATTGTACAGGAGTCGTAAAAGAAAACCACACATGAACACACACACACACGCACATAACAAAGTGTATCCCTCAGGAAAGGGTGTGACGTGATCTGTGAAGGCTTGGCATTTCCAACGAGCATGCTCTACATCAAAGAACCCTTCAGAGTGAGAAAAGCTCAGTATTTGGCACGTATTGAGAGAAATCTTGAAAGATGGAAGTTAACTATTTGGCAGACAGACTTCAGTCCAAGCTGCACACAGAGCATCAAAAACAAAAAACGGATCTGTAAAAACGTTGTCTCCTACAGCGTATCAACAATGTGTGTGTGCTTAGTTACAAGAATTTATGTGTGTAGTGATGAGGTGCAGTAAGCATTAGAGTGGGTGTGGGGAGCAGCCTCTCACAGCTCTCTGTGGAATACTCTTGAGATTACGATGTCATCTTTGTGAGCCGCATCAACCCTGAGGACAACAGAGTCACATCTGGATGAGAGACCCGCCTCTGAACCTGCTGGTGAGATCATCTCTACCAAGACACTCACTCCCTGGCCATTCAACAGGGAGGGACAGGATATGAACAAATGAGAGAGAGAGAGAGAGAGAGAGCGAGAGCGAGAGAGAGAGCGCGAGAGAGAGAGCGAGAGAGAGAGCGAGGATATGAACAAATGAGAGCGAGAGCGCAAAGAGAACAGACCGTCCCCTACAGACTATGCAGGTTTCCATCACCTCCCCAAACTGATTCTCAAATGGACAATTTCTGACAAACTCTCTGATAATAGGAAACACATTAGCTATAGTAATCAGCTAACTTGTGTTAAAGCCAACACCAACAACAATAAAAAAAACTGTTCATATCACAATAACTAACAAAGATCAGTAAAAAAATATAAGTCCGGGTAATAGCATTTAACTTGGAAGGAAAATGCAGTATTAATCTTGTCATATTTCCCTCCCAGAGAAACTGATTGTATTTGGGCGTTCTAGTGGACGGCTATGCCAAAACACTATCTCATCACTATAGAATGTGCAGGCAGTGGTCTGTGATTGCTCTGCCCAAATCTGAACAGAGTAAAAATAAAGCCAATCAGATCTATTGGGCTAGACATACTTGAGGATTGTGAGGACTGTAAAAAAAAATGACCACAGAGTAAACTTTGACTCCAAAGTCCATGTAGTAAATTCAGTTCTATAACACTAAATCTGACCAACGAAACAGTTAGGGACTATGGAATGCTGGAACTCGTCAATATAGGTAAAGAGAGCCACCTGCTGGTGTAATAAAAGCACAGCATTAAGACCGATCAGAGATGGGAGGGGACGATTGGCACTGCATAGAGTCTCACAGCGGAGGTGTCATGATACCCATAAAACCTAGCGGTCAAACAGGGAAACGGTACCAATATTTTTCCAGTTCGCAGAATTGTCATTTAATTTTTACACTCTTATCAAAAACGTCACACCAGGGTAAGCCTACACGAAACACAGCCCTTATTTTAAGTGTTTCTAAAATCCCCTATGGGAAAAATGAATGGTGGAAAAACTTTTGGAACCATTTCCCTGTTTGAATGGTAGGTTTTATGGGTATTATGAGACATACTGTGGTACACTATTCTGTATCACTCGTAGAAGGGTATTTCCACAAATATAATACATTTTGGGTAGTGTAACTTAGTAAAAAAAAGAGAATTTCACCTAATTCATCATTGTCAAAAAGAGCACATGTTTAACTTAAAACAAACATAACATTTCCATCTCAAGGAGTTAAATGAAAGAAAGGACTATAGTAAGTGCCATTAAAGGAACTGGATTTTCATCTTAAATCAGCCATAAATCCCCTTATGACAGGGGGAATGGAAGCTTGTTGTCTGCAACAGGGAGGGACAATTGAATGCAATCTTTTAAAAAATATGTCAATTGTTAACATTTCTAGCCTAATATTCGAAAAATATTCAGACCCCTTGACATTTTGATACGTTACAGACTTATTCTAAAATGGATTAAATCGTTTTTTTTCCCCTCATGAATCTACACATAATAAATAGCCCATTATGACAAAGCAAAAACAGTTAAATTTTTTCCAAATGTATTTAAAAAAAAAATAATCACATCTACATAAGTATTCAGACCCTTTACTCAGTACTTTGCTGAAGCACCTTTGGCAGCGATTACAGCCTTGAGTCTTCTTGGGTATGACGCTTGGCACACCTGTATTTGGGGAGTTTCTCTCAGTCTTCTCTGCAGAACCTCTCACGTTCTGTCAGGTTGTATGGGGAGCGTTGCTGCACAGCTATTTTCGTGTCTTTCCAGAGATGTTCGATCGGGTTCAAGTCCGGGCTCTGGCTTGGCCACTCAAGGACATTCAGAGACTTGTCCCGAAGCCACACCTGCGTTGTCTTGGCTGTGTGCTTAGGGTCGTTGTCCTGTTGGAAGGTGAACCGTCGCCGCAGTATGAGGTCCTGAGTGCTCTGGAGCAGGTTTTCATCAAGGATCTCTCCTTATATTGCTTCATTCACCTTATATTGCTCCATTCACCATCGCACCGTTCACCTAAACACTGAGGTCAGCCTGCAGGCACCCGGGAAGCCACAAGGAGTCCCTATGGGACTCCCGATCACCGCTGGCTGTGATACAGCCCGGGATCGAACCCGGGTCTGTAGTGATGCTTCTAGCAATGCGATGCACTGGCTTAGACCACTGCGCCACTCGGGAGGCACGCTGTATCTTTCTATAGGTAACAGGGTTGAAGTGTTATGCTCAAGCACTAAAAGCTCTTTGGATGTAAACAAAGAACTAACTGCATTGTTGTAAACAAGACCCCACCTGTGGGGCAGAAGGTGGGTGTAATTATGCAGCAGCAAGCTCTTATGTTGTTAGAACCTGTAAGCTGTGTCATTGAAGGCAAGTATAAATCAATGACTTTTAGCAAGCAAGTGGTACTTTGCTTATTTAGTGAAGGGCACTACGCTTAAAAAAAACACATAGCAATGGACACTTGCAAGAACCTAAATTATGAAACACAGATCATTTTACAGTATGGTCACTCACGACGGGAATACTGTGAAATTTAGAACTACAAGCAACTTGAAGACACCAACCAAATATCTAAATTTCCAGAACACAATTTGGCACCAGCTGCGCGATTGGACATGGTGAACTTAATCTTTGTCCAGAATAATGTCAGGAAGAACTGTCAACCTAAACACTTCGGTAATGTGCCCCTTTGTACACTAGATGTCAGACTAACCATACTGTCTAATTTGGCCCACACCTCTACTGCTGTTTTACACGTATTTCCTCAAAACAACATAATGGAAAGCTATAGGAAATGCCAGCCATTGGAAAAAAAGTGCACAAGCAAAACGCATACAGTCAACTGTCAAAGTCTGTGGTAGTGAGTGCATTAGTGCTGGAAAAGAGCATTTAGGTGAAGGTTCAGCAAATGACTGGCTCTATCGGATAGAAACAGTTGATTTGCTAGATCCCCCCAGGGGTGACATACAAACAAACATAACCTACTTAACCTGTAAAATACAGTGCAGAGTGAATGTATACCCAACACACACAGACAATTACACACATGTGTAAATCAGATGCACACACGTCACGCACGCACACACACACACACACACACAGAGATACTGATGCACATCAAACAGAACAGCAGTAAAAGTCTTAGGAGTAATATATATTTTTTTAAAGCCCAGTACGGTGGATATTAGCCAGGCAGGTCCTGGATCAGTCATTAATACATTACCATATCCCAGTGATGCAATTTGTTTTACCCCTTATTGCGGTCTGTTTTTATGTGGGTTGAAATATAATGTGATTTAGATAGAGGGCTTTATAAAATCCTCAGATAAAGTGTCCCATTTTTTGTTGTTATTTTTTCCAGCATATTTTTGGCACAACGCCCATCTGATACAAAGTGACATGAGAAATGTAAACACATTAACACAGAGTAAGAGCAAATGACCTAAGTAGGCTACTGTAGCCGTTGGCAATGCAGTACTGAATAAAATAGAGCATTGTGGACTATGAACCTAAGGATGGTATTTGCTGCAGGGGGAAGCAAATGGATGTTCTTGGTTTGCGCATGAATGTTCACTTTTCTAAACCGGAAAGTATCAGTTGTAGTTTAGAATAGAATTAAGTTATGTTTATGCAAATGCATTTTTCTCCTAGAGATGCTGTATTTGAAAGTGGTATGAATATATTTGCATGTAAATATTCCCTTGGCTATGTAACATGACCATTGCCTGGGTTTGGAAATGTGAGTAAATGTCATACACACAAACACACACGCGCATACACACGCGCATACACACATATACATACAGCTAGCAGGTCACCAGACTCACCCTCAGACACAAACACACACTCATCAATATACAGAAATACAGCCAGTATGATGCATGATGCATGATGCATAACACAGTATTATTATTATTATTATTATGCATCATACCGGCTGTATTTCTGTACATCATATGATGTCAAATGCATCATACTGGCTGTATTTCTGTATTTTGAAAGTTATATATCTTGAAAACTTGATTGCTGACATGCAAAACATGTTGGGACTATATCAACAATGGACTAATGAAACAAATACCAAAAGATAGTTTTTAGGTGGAGTTTTCCTTTAAAGACAGGCAGTGAAGAGCTTTGGAGCATTGTCTTCTCAGCTCCATCCGTCAACCAGCCTCTCTACATCTGGGTGAGCTTGTCTGCTTTTGCGTCATTTGGCCCACTGAAAACGTTAAGCTGTGGGATTTCAACAGGGCAGACTTTAGTGAATTCAGAGTGACAGGGTTCAAGATGCGTTTCAGTGAGCCAATGTGTACAGACAATCTAGGAAAATACCAGGCGATCAGTAGATGATGTCCCCTAAGCTTCAAATGCCAGTCCAGAACACACAGTAATCCACAGAGAGCTCATGCTATCAACACACACACACAGCTGGCAGGTCACCAGACTCACACCCCCCACACACACACACACCAGTGGAGGCTCATAATAATGGCTGGGTCAGAGCGAATGGAATGGCATCAAACACATAGAAACAATGTTTCTGATACCATTCCACTTATTCTGCGCCAGCCATTACCACAAGCCCGTCCTCTCCAATTAATGGTCCACCAACCTCCTGTGAGACACACACACACACAATAAACCCAGTATGGTGGCAATTAGCCAGACAGGTCCTAGATCAGTCAATAATGTAGTAATGATTTTTTACCCAGAATTGTGATCTGTTTGTATGAGGGTGGAAACATGATGAGATTTAGATAGAGGGCTTTATCAAATCCTCAGATAAAGTGTCCCATTTTTTTTGTGTTTTTTTTCCAGCACATTTTTGGCACAACGCCTGTCTGATACAAAGTGACATGAGAAATGTAAACACATTAACACAGAGTAAGCGCAAATGACCTAAGTAGGCTACTGTAGCCATTGGCAATGCAGTACTGAATAAAATAGAGCATTGTGGACTGTGAACCTAAGGATGGTATTTGCTGCAGGGGGAAGCAAATGGATGTTGTGGATTTGAGCATGAATGTTCACTTTTCTAAACTGGAAAGTATCAGTTGTAGTTTAGAATATAATGAAGTAATATTTATGTAAACGTTAGATAAGCTGAATTCGAATTTGAAAGTGGTAGTAAGCATGAATATATTTGCGTGTAAATATATTCCATTGGATATGTAACATGAGTATTGCCCGGGTTTGGAAATGTGAGTCAATGTGGGTGGGAGTATTTATTTTCTGGGATCTGGAGTGGAAATTATTTCAAAGGGTTAGGAATGGCACATCTGTGCTATTTATACTTTTGCCCTCAAAGTCATTGTGGTGTTGATGCTGCAGGCAAAGTTCCGTCAGGAGTCCAGTTCAGCTCATGTTTCTGAGTCAGCAGGTAGCTGCAGGTCATAGCTAAGGGACCTCAGGTTGGCAGAGAGCTCTACAGATGTAGGATCTTAATTTGATCACCCTGTTGCAGAAGTACTTTCCTGAAATACAGGATATTTTAAACTTGTAGTGTATTTGAGGTTTAAAAATACTTCTGAAGTTTGTAATTTACACTTAGAAATGTCAGACTTAATTTTCCCTTGTGAAAAATGTATCAACCCCTACAAAAAATGTCCATTAATTATAATGCACAAAATATTAATTCATATTTCCTGTTGCTGCAAGATTATTTTCCTGCTGTAGCAAACTGGCTCAAATTAAGATCCTACATCTGTAATTAGCATTTAGCCCCAGGTTAACACAATTGCAGTTACTGGTAGCTCAGATAGGTAGCCTCACGTTAGCCGGTATGTCAGGTAGTCTGTATGAAGTTAGCTGCAGGTCTGTATGAAGCTTAAAGATAGAAACAGCTGCAGGGTTGTGGTGGTTAGCTACCCAGATTGTAATGTGACATTCATCTAATTAGCCTCTTCATACAAGATATTTTCACTTACAGGCGCCACACTCCTGCATCTGCAGGAGCATCTCATTGTTTCCTGCATGAACGTCCCCCCCCCACCCTCTCGAGCACGCCATCTTTTCCCCTTATTGTCTATGCAATTAAAATGTGGGTCAAAAGGGAAACAATTATTATCTGAGTTTTTCGGGGGCGAAGGACATCGTCTACCAGTGTCAAACCTGCCTGCTGTGTACCAGAGTCCTAGCTAGCTAACAAGTTAGCACACAGTGTCTTTCACTCCTGCCTGCCAAACACTTGCCCTCTCCGTTAACAGAACCGCGGGAAAGCAGTGCCCAACAGGCGGGGGCAAAGTACACTGTCTACCGGTGTCCTAGTTATCTTTAGCTCGCTACCTATCCCACCTGCTGTGTACCGGAGTCCTAGCTAGCTAACTAGCTAGCTAGCTAGCAGCCAGGGTCCTTCACTAACGCCTGCCCTCGCCATCATTAACAGAAGAACTGCGAGAAAACAGTGCCTGACAGGCGGGAGCGAAGTACAATGTCTACTGGTGTGCTAGCTATCGTTAGCTTGCTACCTACCCCGCCTGCTGTGTACCGCAGTCCTAGCTAGTTAGCTAACAAGTTAGTACACAGTGTCCTTCGCTCTTGCCTGCCCTCAGCATTGACAGAATTGCGGGAATGTAGTGCCCGATAGCTGACTTTTTTTTTCAGAATCCTAAACCAACTGTGCTATTTTGTTAGTTTTTTGTTGTTGTTTGTAACTCATTTTTAAATGTATTTTGTACAGAACATTGCTGCTACCGTCTCTTATGACCGAAAATAACTTCTGGACATCAGAACAGCGATTACTCACCTCGAACTGGACCAAGACTTTTTCTTTAACGGGTCCGACGCGAAGGAAATACTGATTTCTCGGGAACAGGCCCAAATCCCCGTCATTTGCGTGAAGAAAAGATGGAGAAAAAGGGGGCAGAGGTCGGGCTGCCTTCTGAGAATTCGTAGGCGAGTGAGTAAACCTCCACTACCATCTGTTCTATTGGCCAACGTGCAATCCTTGGAAAACAAAATGGATGATATACGAACAAGACTATCCTACCAACGGGACATTTAAAACTGTAATATCTTACGTTTCACTGAGTCGTGGCTGAATAACGACATGGATAATTTAGAGCTGGCGGGATTTCCATGCAACGACAGGACATATAAACTATGTGTCAGGAGAATTTTCAATCCCAAGTGATAATAACTAACAAGCAATAGCTTTGATCAATCTCCGAGGTTGTAAGACCATGGGTATAATAATAATTAGGCTAAGACTCAGCTTATGCAAAAGGTTAGTACAGTCTATTCAGAGAACATTCTAACATCAAAGATGCAAACCCAGTCTTTATAACACACACAAACAAGTTCCAATCTTAAACTACCCCTTGCTCAGACAGTCTGTGTTTTTCCATTACACAGATACATTGTTTAATCTGCAACATGTTTCATGATTTTCTGCAAGCCTAACAGTTTCTCCCCTCCACGGGTGGAGACAGAATGTCCTGTAAGGAACACAGTAGTACAGCTTGTCTGTCGATAGCTCCTCTTATCATTTGTTTCACACTTGCACCCTGCTTACATACTAAAGAGAGTTGTTCCCAAGATGGCATAGCAGTCAGACGTCCTTTTACCTCGTCTTGTCGTGTCCCGTATATATTTACACCTTTCTTCGCATATCTTTTATATATTTTCTTCTCCAAAAACTCAACTTCAAAACACTCTCCTGCAACCCACCTCACCAATTAAAAAAAAAGTCTTATTTACCTCAAATCTGAAATCCACAATAGAAGCTAGCCAGCAGCTAGCCAGCAGCTAGCCAGCAGCTAGCCAGCAGCTAGCCAGCAGCTAGCCAGTTTACTGGCTAACGTTAGTATTCAGCTAACCACGGTTTGTGGTCATCAGCTATCCTTTAGCTCAAAAATCTATCGCCAGTTTTGTACAACGCGACTCAGACCAGAATATACCGGACCTATTTCTCTCCATATCCCCGGATTTCAACCGCAAGCTCTGGACATTTACACCTGGATCTCGCAGCTTTGCTAGCTGCTATCCGTGTGACGATTGGCTTACATCGATCCCGGAGCAAACAAATTATTCCGGAGCTAGCCAGCTAAAGAGTTCCATCAGCCACTCCTGGGCTACAATCACCTATCCGGACCCATTTTACTGCCAATGCGGAGCCCCACCGAGCCTTCACGACTGGACTACCGACGTTATCTGCCCGAGGGAGTTATCCAACTGGCCCCTCCGTCGCGATGTTACCTGAACGCCCATCTGCGGCCCGCTAATCGTTAGCTGTCTTATCGGCTGCTATCTGAATAGGTCTATCGGACCATTTCTTGGGTCACTATAACTATATCTATTTTGCCAATTGGATTGATCCCCTCTACCACATGAAACCGCACTAATCTACCGACGGAAACACACGAGGTGGCTAAAAAACAGACCTCCATCCTATGCTAGCTTGCTACCGATGGCCCGGCTAGCTGTCTGAATCGCCGTGACCCCTACCAACCTCACTACTTACTGGACCCTTATGATCACTTGACTAAGCATGCCTCTCCTTAATGTTAATATGCCTTGTCCATTGCTGTTCTGCTTAGTGTGTATTGGCTTATTTCACTGTAGATCCTCTAGCCCTGCTCACTATACCTTATCCAACCTTTCAGTTCCACCACCCACACATGCGATGACATCACCTGGTTTCAATGATGTTTCTAGAGACAATATCTCTCTCATCATCACTCAATACCTAGGTTTACCTCCATTGTATTCACATCCTATCATACCTTTGTCTGTACATCATACCTTGAAGCTATTTATCGCTCCCAGAAACGTTCTTTTACTCTCTGTTCCAGACTTTCTAAACGACCAATTCTCATAGCTTTTAGCCATACCTTTATCCTACTCCTCTGTTCCTCTGATGATGTAGAGGTGAATCCAGGCCCTGCAGTGCCTAGCTCCACTCCTATTCCCCAGGCGCTCTCTTTTGATGACTTCTGTAACCGTAATAGCCTTGGTTTCATGCATGTTAACATTAGAAGCCTCCTCCCTAAGTTTGTTTTATTCACTGCTTTAGAACACTCTGCCAACCCAGATGTTCTAGCTGTGTCTGAATCCTGGCTTACAGACAAGATAGAACTGCCTAAAGGGGGCGGTGTTGCAATCTACTGCAAAGATAGCCTGCAGAGTTTTGTCCTACTATCCAGGTCTGTACCCAAACAATTTGAACTTCTACTTTTAAAATTCCACCTCTCTAAAAACAAGTCTCTCACCGTTGCCGCCTGCTATAGACCACCCTCTGCCCCCAGCTGTGCTCTGGACACCATATTTGAACTGATTGCCCATCATCTATCTTCAGAGCTCGTGCTGCTAGGTGACCTAAACTGGAACATGCTTAACACCCCAGCCATCCTACAATCTAAGCTTGATGCCCTCAATCTCACACAAATTATCAATGAACCTACCAGGTACCTCCCCAAAAACGTAAACACGGGCACCCTCATAGATATCATCCTAAACAACTGGCCCTCTAAATACACCTCTGCTGTTTTCAACCATCTCAGCGATCACTGCCTCATTGCCTGCAGCCGTAATGGGTCAGCGGTCAAACAACCTTCCTCTCATCACTGTCAAACACTCCCTGAAACACTTCAGCGAGCAGGCCTTTCTAATCGACCTGGCCGGGGTATCCTGGAAGGATATTGATCTCATCCCGTCAGTAGAGGATGCCTGGTTATTTTTTTAAATGCCTTCCTCACCATCTTAAATAAGCATGCCCCATTCAAGAAATTTAGAACCAGGAACAAATATAGCCCTTGGTTCTCTCCAGACCTGACTGCCCTTAACCAACACAAAAACATCCTATGGCGTTCTGCATTAGCATCGAACAGCCCCCGTGATATGCAACTTTTCAGGGAAGCTAGAAACCAATATACACAGGCAGTTAGAAAACCCAAGGCTGGGCCTCCCGGGTGGCGCAGTGGTTAAGGGCGCTGTACTGCAGCGCCAGCTGTGCCATCAGAGTCCCTGGGTTCGCGCCCAGGCTCTGTCGTAACCGGCCGCGACCGGGAGGTCCCACAATTGGCCTAGCGTCGCCCGGGTTAGGGAGGGCTTGATCGCTAGGGGTGTCCTTGTCTCATCGCGCACCAGCGACTCCTGTGGCGGGCTGGGCGCAGTGTACGCTAACCAAGGTGGCCAGGTGCACGGTGTTTCCTCCGGCGCATTGGTGCGGCTGGCTTCCGGGTTGGATGTGCGCTGTGTTAAGAAGCAGTGCGGCTTGGTTGGGTTGTGTATCGGAGGACGCATGACTTTCAACCTTCGTCTCTCCCGAGCCCGTACGGGAGTTGTAGCGATGAGACAAGATAGTAGCTACTACAACAATTGGATACCACGAAATTGGGGAGAAAAAGGGGTAAAATTCTAAAAAAAATAAAGAAAAAGAAAAAGAAAAGCCAAGGCTAGCTTTTTCAAGCAGAAATTTGCTTCCTGTAACACAAACTCAAAAGTTCTGGGACACTGTAAAGTCCATGGAGAATAAGAACACCTCCTCACAGCTGCCCACTGCACTGAAGATAGGAAACACTGTTACCACCGATAAATCCACTATAATTGAAAATTTCAATAAGCATTTTTCTACGGCTGGCCATGCTTTCCACCTGGCTACCCCTACCCCAGTCAACAGCATTGCACCCCCCACAGCAACTCGCCCAAGCCTTCCCCATTTCTCCTTCTCCCAAATCCAGTCAGCTGATGTTCTGAAAGAGCTGCAAAATCTGGACCCCTACAAATCAGCCGGGCTAGACAATCTGGACCCTTTCTTTCTAAAATTATCTGCCGAAATTGTTGCCACCCTTATCACTAGCCTGTTCAACCTCTCTTTCGTGTCTGAGATTCCCAAAGATTGGAAAGCAGCTGCGGTCATCCCCCTCGCAAAGGGGGGGACATTCTTGACCCAAACTGCTACAGACCTATATCTATCCTCCCTGCCTTTCTAAGGTCTTCGAAAGCCAAGTCAACAAACAGATTACCGACCAGATTACCGATTACCGACTATGCAATCTGATTTCAGAGCTGGTCATGGGTGTACCACAGGGTTCAATTCTTGGACTGACTCTCTTCTCTGTATACATCAATGTCACTCTTGCTGCTGGTGAGTCTCTGATCCACCTCTACGCAGACCACACCATTCTGTATACTTCTGGCCTTTCTTTGGACACTGTTAACAACCCTCCAGGCGAGCTTCAATGCCATACAACTCTCCTTCCGTGGCCTCCAATTGCTCTTAAATACAAGTAAAACTAAATGCATGCTCTTCAACCAATCGCTGCCTGCACCTGCCTGCCTGTCCAACATCATTACTCCGGACGGCTCGGACTTAGAATATGTGGACAACTACATATACCTAGGTGTCTGGTTAGACTGTAAACAGTGCCGTTTTGTCACCAAAGCCCCATATACTACCCACCACTGCGACTTGTACGCTCTCGTTGGCTGTCCCTCGCTTCATACTCGTCATCAAACCCACTGGCTCCAGGTCATCTACAAGACCCTGCTAGGTAAAGTCTCCCCTTATCTCAGCTCGCTGGTCACCATAGCAGCACCCACCTGTAGCACACGCTCCAGCAGGTATATCTCTCTGGTCACCCCCGAAACCAATTCTTCCTTTGGTCGCCTCTCATTCCAGTTCTCTGCTGCCAATGACTGGAACGAACTACAAAAATCTCTGAAAATCTCCCTCACTAGCTTTAAGCACCAGCTGTCAGAGCAACTCACAGATTACTGCACCTGTACATAGTCCAGCTATAATTTAGCCCAAAAAACTACCTCTTTCCCTACTGTATTTATTTTGCTCCTTTGCACCCCATTATTTCTCTCTCTACTTTGCACATTCAACCATTCCAGTGTTTTACTTGCTATATTTTTTACCTTTACCTCCGTTATCTCACCTCACTTGCTCACATTGTATATAGACTTATTTTCTACTGTATTACTGACGGTATGTTTGTTTTACTCCATGTGTAACTCTGTGTTGTTGTATGTGTCGAACTGCTTTGCTTTATCTTGGCCAGGTCGCAATTGTAAATGAGAACTTGTTCTCAACTTGCCTACCTGGTTAAATAAAGGTGAAATAAATAAATAAAATAAAAAGGAACAAAGGGTCCTTATTCTAATTCTGACTAAAACTACACACATCATCAGATTATAGTTTTATGATTCTAATACATTTCATACAATTATATGGTTTCTGAGTGGAATTATTGAATCATTATCTTTAAACATATAAATTATTTAAGTCTTGAGGTATTGCTCACACGAGGTAGAGTGCTTTATGATAAGCTGTAGACCACACTATCTACCAAGAGAGTTCTCATCTATGTTATTCGTAGCTGTCTATTTACCACCACAAACCAATGCTGGCAATAAGAACGCACTCAACCAGCTGTATGAGGCCATAAGCAAAGAAGAAAATGGTCATCCAGAAGCGGTGCTCCTAGTGGCCGGTGACTTTAATACAGGCAAAGTTAAATCTGTTTTGCCTAATTTCTATCAGCATGTCCCATGTGCAAGCAGAGGGGGAAAAAAACTCTAGACTACCTATACTCCACACACACAAACGCATACAAAGCTCGCCCTCCATTTGGCAAATCTGACAATAATTCTATCCTCCTAATTCCTGTTTACAAGCAAAAACTAGAGCAGGAAGTACCAGTGACTCACTCAATACCGAAGTGGTCAGATGATGCGGATGCTACGCTACAGTACCATTTTGCTAGCACAGACTGGAATATGTTCCGGGATTCATCCAATGGCATTGAGGAGTATACAACCTCAGTCACCGGCTTCATCAATAAGTGCATTGACGACGTCCACCTCACAGTGACCGTACGTACATATCCGAACCAGAAGCCATGGATTACAGGCAACATCCGCATCGAGCTAAAGGCTAGAGCTGTCGCTTTCAAGGAGCGGGACACTAATCTGGACGCTTATAAGAAATCCCCCTAGCCATCAGACGAACCATCAAACAGTCAAAGCGTCAATACAGGATTAAGATTGAATCCTACTACACCGGCTCTGATGCTCATCAAATGTGGCAGTGCTTGAAAACTATTACGGACTACAAAAGGAAACCCAGCCACGAGCTGTCCAGTGACGCAAGCCCATTAAACAAGCAAAATGCCTTTTATGCTCGCTTCGATGCAAGCAAGACTGAAACATGTACCAAGTGTTCCGGAAGACTGTGTGATAACGCTCTCGGTAGCCGATATGAGGAAGACCTTTAAAACCTCTTGGGGCTAGGGGGCATACTTTTCACTTTGGGATAAATAGCGTGCCCAATTTCAACTTCCTGCTACTCAGTTTCTAAAACTGTTTGAATCATGTCTGTGAGTATAACAGAACTTATGTAGCAGGCAAAACCACCGAGGACTAACTGTTCAGAATTTTTTTTTGCCTCTCTCTGTTCCCTGACTTGTTATTGCCAAGGGATATTTCTTAGTAACCCGTTTTCAGTTCCTACCGCTTCCACTGGATGTCACCAGTGTTTGGAATTTGGTTAAGCTTATTCCTTTGTGCAATGAAGAAGTAGGCCAACTCGGAACTGGGTACACTTTTGTGAGTTGCGCAAGACGTGAAAAGTGGCGCTGGTTTGTTTTCTTTCCTGTATTGAACACAGATTGCCCCGTCTACAATTGGATTGATTATTAACGTTTAAAAAATACCTAAAGTTGTATTACAAAAGTAGTTTGAAATATTTTGGCAAAGTTCATAGGCAACTTTTGAAATATTTTGGAGTGACGTTGCGTTTTTTGTAAGCTGTTTTTTTTCTGGATCAAACGCGCTTTATAAATGGACATTTAGGATATATATGGACGGAATTAATCGAACAAAAGGACCAATTGTGAAGTTTATGGGACATATTGGAGTGCCAACAAAAGAAGCTCATCAAAGGTAATGCATGTTTTATATTTTAGCGTTTTGTGTAGCGCCTGCAGGGTTGAAATATGCTAACTCCTTTGTTTACTGCTGGTGCAGATGGTGCAGGCTATCAGATAATAGCTTCTTATGCTTTCGCCGAAAAGCATTTAAAAAATCTGAAATGTTGGCTGGATTCACAACGAATGTAGCTTTAATTGAGTATCTTACATGTGTGATTTAATGAAAGTTTGAATTTTATAGTATTTTATTTGAATCTGGCGCTCTGCATTTTCCCTGGCAATTGGCCAGTTGAGAAATTTGCGTCCCGCCTATCCCTAAACAGGTCAACATTCACAAAGCCGCGGGGCCAGACGGATTACCAGGACTTGTACTCAAAGCATGCACGGACCAACTGGCAAGTGTCTTCACTGACATTTTCAACCTCTGAGTCTGTAATATCTACATGTTTCAAGCAGACCACCACAGTCCCTGTGCCCAAGGAAGCAAAGGTAAACTGCCTATATGATTACCGCCCCATAGCACTCACCTCGGTAGCTATGAAGTGCTTTGAAAGGCTGGTCATGGCTCACATCAACAGCATCATCCCGGATACCCTCGACCCACTCCAATTCACATACCGCCCCAACAGATCCACAGATGACACAATCTCAATCGAACTCCACACTGCCCTTTCCCATCTGGACAAAAGGAACACCTATGTGAGAATGCTGTTCATATACTACAGCTCAGCACTCAACACTATAGTGCCCACAAAGCTCATCACTAAGCCAACGACCCTGGGACTGAACACCTCCCTTTGCAACTGGATCCTGGACTTCCTGACGTGTCACACCCAGGTGGTGAGGGTAGGCAACAACACCTCTGGCACACTGATCCTCAACACTGGGGCCCCTCAGGAGTACGTGCTTCGTCCACTCCTGTACTCCCTGTTCACCCATGACTTCGTGGCCAAACAACTCCAACACCATCATTAAGTTTGCTGATGACACAACAGTGGTAGGCCTGATTACTGACAACGATGAGACAGCCTATAGGAAGGAGGTCATAGAACTGGCAGTGTGGTGCCAGGACAACAACCTCTCCCTCAATGTGAGCAAGACAAAGGAGCTGATCGTGGACTGCAGGAAAAGGTGGGCCGAACAGGCCACCATTAACATCGATGGGGCTGTAGTGGAGCGGGTCGAGAGTTTCATGTTCCTTGGTGTCCACATCACCAACAAACTGTCATGGTCCAAACACACCAAGACAGTTGTGAAGAGGGCACAACAACACCTTTTCCCCCTCAGGAGACTGAAAAGATTTGGCATTGGTCCCCAGATCTTCAAAACTTTCTACAGCTGCACCATCGAGAGCATCCTGACCGGTTGCATCACCGCCTGGTATGGTAACTGCTCGGCATCTGACCGTAAGGCTCTACAGAGGGTAGTGTGTACGCCCAATACATCACTGGGGCATCACTGGGGCCATCCAGGACCTATATACCAGGCAGTGTCAGAGGAAATCCAAACAATTGTCAGAGACTCCAGTCATAGACTGTTCTCTCTGCTACCGCACGGCAAGTGGTACCGGAGTGCCAAATCTAGGACCAAAAGGCTCCTTAACAGCTTCTACCCCCAAACCATAAGACTGCTGATCAATTAATCAAATATCCACCCAGACTATTTACATTGACACCTCCCCCATTTGTTTTTACACTGCTACTACTCTCGGTTTACCCCTACCTGTTTCGTCTGTCGTCGGAATGAGACCAAAGCGCAGCGTGGAAAGTGTACATCTTTCTTTAGTTTTAAATGAACACCAAAAAACAACAAAAGATAAACGACCGTAACGTTCTGCAGGCTACACAGTAACTGAACAAAAACAAGATCCCACAAACTCAGGTGGAAAACAGGCTGCCTAAGTATGATTCCCAATCAGAGACAACGAGAAACTGCTGCCTCTGATTGTGAACCATACCCGGCCAACAAAGAAATAGAAAACTAGAATGCCCACCCAAATCACACCCTGACCTAACCAAATAGAGAAATAAACAGGCTCTTTAAGGTCACTACCTAAATGTACAAATGAGCTTGACTAACCTGTACCCCCGCATATTGACTCTGTATTGCTACCCCCTGTATATAGCCTCGTTAATGTTATTTTATTCTTTTTTTACTTTAGCTTGTTAAATATTTTCTTTACTTTATTGAACTGCATTGTTTGTTAAAGGCTTCACGGCATTTCACGGTAATTGTATTACTACACCTGTTGTATTCAGCGTATGTGTCCTAGCTAACTAGCACCCAATGTCCTTCGCTAATGCCTGCCCTCGCAGTCTTTAACAGAACTGCAGGAAAACAGTGCCCAACAGGCGGGGAAGAAGGACACTGTCTACCAGTGTACTAGCTAGCTACCTATCCCATCTGCTGTGTACCGGAGTCCTAGCTAACTAGCTCACAGTGTCCTTTGCTTCCTTTTGCCAAACACCTGCCCTTGCTCGTTAACAGAACTGTGGGAAAACAGGCAAAGGACAGGCGGGGGCGAAGGACACTGTCTACCGTTAGCGTTGTTCTAGCTAGCTAGCTATTGTTGTCACCCCCAGTCATTTCTTCTGTGGGGTTTATCAGCAATTAGCATCCAACTTTATGGTGCATTACCGCCATCCACTGTACAGGACCGCTCCCGCCTGTGGACCAGAGTTCTAGCTTAAAAATTGAACAATAGAAGTATTTTTATTTTTTTGTATTTTTTTATTTCACCTTTATTTAACCAGGTAGGCTAGTTGAGAACAAGTTCTCATTTGCAACTGCGACCTGGCCAAGATAAAGCATAGCAGTGTGAACAGACAACACAGAGTTACACATGGAGTAAACAATTAACAAGTCAATAATACAGTAGAAAAAGGAGAGTCTATATACATCGTGTGCAAAAGGCATGGGGAGGTAGGCGAATAATTACAATTTTGCAGATTAACACTGGAGTGATAAATGATCAGATGGTCATGTACAGGTAGAGATATTGGTGTGCAAAAGAGCAGAAAAGTAAATAAATAAAAACAGTATGGGGATGAGGTAGGTAAAAATGGGTGGGCTATTTACCGATAGACTATGTACAGCTGCAGCGATCGGTTAGCTGCTCAGATAGCAGATGTTTGAAGTTGGTGAGGGAGATAAAAGTCTCCAACTTCAGCGATTTTTGCAATTCGTTCCAGTCACAGGCAGCAGAGAACTGGAACGAAAGGCGGCCAAATGAGGTGTTGGCTTTAGGGATGATCAGTGAGATACACCTGCTGGAGCGCGTGTTACGGGTGGGTGTTGCCATCGTGACCAGTGAACTGAGATAAGGCGGAGCTTTACCTAGCATGGACTTGTAGATGACCTGGAGCCAGTGGGTCTGGCGACGAATATGTAGCGAGGGCCAGCCGACTAGAGCATACAGGTCGCAGTGGTGGGTGGTATAAGGTGCTTTAGTGACAAAACGGATGGCACTGTGATAAACTGCATCCAGTTTGCTGAGTAGAGTGTTGGAAGCAATTTTGTAGATGACATCGCCGAAGTCGAGGATCGGTAGGATAGTCAGTTTTACTAGCGTAAGTTTGGCGGCGTGAGTGAAGGAGGCTTTGTTGCGGAATAGAAAGCCGACTCTAGATTTGATTTTCGATTGGAGATGTTTGATATGAGTCTGGAAGGAGAGTTTACAGTCTAGCCAGACACCTAGGTACTTATAGATGTCCACATATTCAAGGTCGGAACCATCCAGGGTGGTGATGCTAGTCAGGCGTGCGGGTGCAGGCAGCGAATGGTTGAAAAGCATGCATTTGGTTTTACTAGCGTTTAAGAGCAGTTGGAGGCCACAGAAGGAGTGTTGTATGGCATTGAAGCTCGTTTGGAGGTTAGATAGCACAGTGTCCAAGGACGGGCCGGAAGTATATAGAATGGTGTCGTCTGCGTAGAGGTGGATCAGGGAATCGCCCGCAGCAAGAGCAACATCATTGATATATACAGAGAAAAGAGTCGGCCCGAGAATTGAATCCTGTGGCACCCCCATAGAGACTGCCAGAGGACCGGACAGCATGCCCTCCGATTTGACACACTGAACTCTGTCTGCAAAGTAGTTGGTGAACCAGGCAAGGCAGCCATCAGAAAAACAGAGGCTACTGAGTCTGCCGATAAGAATATGGTGATTGACAGAGTCGAAAGCCTTGGCAAGGTCGATGAAGACGGCTGCACAGTACTGTCTTTTATCGATGGCGGTAATGATATCGTTTAGTACCTTGAGCGTGGCTGAGGTACACCCGTGACCGGCTTGGAAACCAGATTGCACAGCGGAGAAGGTACGGTGGGATTCGAGATGGTCAGTGACCTGTTTGTTGACTTGGCTTTCGAAGACCTTAGATAGGCAGGGCAGGATGGATATAGGTCTGTAACAGTTTGGGTCCAGGGTGTCTCCCCCTTTGAAGAGGGGGATGACTGCGGCAGCTTTCCAATCCTTGGGGATCTCGATATGAAAGAGAGGTTGAACAGGCTGGTTATAGGGGTTGCGACAATGGCAGCGGATAGTTTCAGAAATAGAGGGTCCAGATTGTCAAGTCCAGCTGATTTGTATGGGTCCAGGTTTTGCAGCTCTTTCAGAACATCTGCTATCTGGATTTGGGTAAAGGAGAACCTGGAGAGGCTTGGGCGAGTAGCTACGGGGGGGGGCGGAGCTGTTGGCCGAGGTTGGAGTAGCCAGGCGGAAGGCATGGCCAGCCAGTGAGAAATGCTTGTTGAAGTTTTCGATAATCATGGATTTATCGGTGGTGACCGTGTTACCTAGCCTCAGTGCAGTGGGCAGCTGGGAGGAGGTGCTCTTGTTCTCCATGGACTTCACAGTGTCCCAGAACTTTTTGGAGTTGGAGCTACAAGATGCAAATTTCTGCCTGAAGAAGCTGCCTGAAGAAGCTGGTATAAAGAGGGGTTCCTGAAAATGCAGGAACGTGCTGAATTGTGGCTGCAATTGCACCCTTCTCGAGAAGGGGCACACACTTTAAAGCCCAAATCAAACGAAAAGTGTTTGGACTCACTGGAATTAAGGTGTCTGCAAGCTTCCCAGCTGAAACAGTTTGGAAGAGTTTGTGCATATTTTATGACAACATTTTGTGATGTTTTTGTTAGTTTTGGATTTCGTTAAGGGTTTTGTTGAGCACACAGCATTTGACATATTTTTCTTGAGGCAAGCCGAAGTCGGCAGCCAAAGTATAGGTCCCTTCGTTGGTGATTGGTCAACAGTTGGGATTCTTCAGCCTACGGGTGTTGATATCTATGGCCAAGGCAGGCACGGCTAGAAAATTCGAGGACCTCTGATTTCAAGAGAGAATACTGTTACGTATGCGAATGAGACTAGCTAAATTCTTTATAAACTGCTCAGGTGGACTAACTACAACTCTCTTCCCCTTCATAAACAAACATAACAAATGTTTAGCGCAGGCAGGTATGGTGGCTCCCATAGGACATATAAGATGAGTCAAAAGGAACACCCAACAATAATTCACACTGGCTACATAGCGAACAACAAATACAAAATGTTTATTATGGAATCTTATGGAAATTAAGTTAGCATATGCTACGCAGTGTATGTGAATTGACACCCTCTACTCTCTCACACAAATTTTGATACTGCTGTCTCTGTGTGATTTCGGTCAGACAGCGCCTGTGCACAAACACACACACACACATAGTGGAGCACACATCAATGCACAGGCATATAGACACAGACATCACAAACACCCACAGACAGAAAGACAGAGAAGAGCAGCAGAGCTGACAGCTGAGGATCATCACATGAAACAACGATGATCGCTCCTATGGAAATATTTACTCTACTGTTTCATAAGACCCCCCCCCCCCTTCATCTCTTTGGGAGGGTGATAGGGAACAATTTTACAAACTTGCTAAATTATTGGAGAGTGGTGATATAATCTAATTTCCCAGTGTGTTCACTGTGTTCACACATGGATGACTCTTCTGTTTGGAATGCAGGGTTTTCTGTGAGCTGGGTTTTTAGGTCGCAGTGTTCTTTGCAGTGTCTGTGAAAGATGTCGAGTGCTATTCTGCGCCGTGCTGTGGACTGGGGTGATCCCTGAGGCCTTGTCAGGCACGGGGGCAGAGAGCTGAGCTGAAAGGCAAAGCTACGCCATGTCTGCTGTGTAACATGTCGGCTCCTTTTAGCAATATCATCCAACAGAATGCACCCGTGGCCATAGTCCGTCCCCCTCCTTGTGCACACACACACAAACATACGCATACGTACATGCATACACACACAAACAAACAAAACATTCACACTGATGCACCGACGCTCACACACACGCACATCAATGATTTTACGTAACAAAAGGGCAGCAAATGCGCTCCATTAAATACATTATAGGCTGTTGGCCCTGGCCTGCACGGCGCCTGTTCCCTGCCGTGTGTGATGATAAGTGTGGGGCTCAGGCTGGGGTTGAGGTTGGTTAGGGAGGCGGTGTGTGGCCAACCAAAGCAGCAAAATTGACCTTTGTAAAGAACATGGCAACACTAGGCGCTAGTGTACACAAACCCAAGGGGGAGAAGAGAATTAGGACACATCCATGAACAGCGACAGAGTTGTCAAAAGACACCTGGCTGCAGCAGTTCACAGTCTTTCCATGGTACTGACTGTTCAGACTAGGACATTATGCCACGTTGGTCACAATGAAATATTGCTGTCACTGGGTTTGGGCTGGATGGAATTGTGTGTAGATTGTGTAGGCTAAAATCACAAAAGCGGTTCCTTAGTAACCCCATTTGTTTAAATGTTCAATAATAAAACCACTTCCAGCTGGGCACCAAATGTACAGATCATATATTATTCAGAACCATAATCTATATTTAACAACTCTCAATACTCCCAGGTGTTTCTATGAAGCCTTTTATGATTTAAATCATACTGATTGCATTGTACTACATTTTCTGCTTGAAAGAACTCAACTGGACACGAACCGAAAACATTTATGTTACCACATGATGAATTATAAATTGTGCAATAATATGTCATACACTGTTTGTTTGGAGCACCAGTAAAATGCAACAATGTTTCAAATACACTCATACATGGGAAAGTCTTCTTATCCAAGTTCTCGTTCATCTTTGGTCCTCTACAATGATATAAAGCTAAACTGGTGTAATATAGTGTAACTTCCTGCAATTCTACACATTTTTCCCATGGGGCAGAGGAAAATGTTAAATTTTATAGCTAATCTCATGCTATTCTACACATTTTGCCACGAGGGTGAGAGAACATGTTACATTTTTAAAGCAAACTAAAGCTAAAATAAAGGTGTATTGACTGTGATAAAGGCACTGGATTGTGAGCTGTCTTGTTTGCTAAATGAATAAATGAAATAGGCAGTGGCATTGGTGCATATAGTCATAGAAGCACAATGACATATGTCTCAGTGCGGTCATATTTGTGACATATTGGGGATGTGGCTTTCAGTTACTTGTTTTTTGGCCACCCATCCTATGAGAGTGATTGTCAATTCCAGTTCATCTGAATGTCATTCCAGTGCACTGCTGCTATGAATTGTATCTAAGGTAGTTTGGATGTTTAGGTAAAAAGACAAATAATGTCCCGTTTGGAACACTGACAAATACAGAGAATAAAACAAAATCAAAATATGGATTTCCTCAATCTTATTGGGTGGGCCTGGCTCCCCAGTGCGTGGGCCCAGGCCCAGCCAGGCCGTCCCATGCCTAAGCTTTTTAAAAACGTTTAACCCCTTTTTCTCCCCAATTTTGAGATATCCAATTGGTAGTTAGAGTCTTGTCCCATCGCGCTGCAACTCCTGTACGGACTCAGGAGAGGCGAAGGTCGAGAGCAATGCGTCCTCCGAAACACAACTCTGCCAAGTCGCACAGCTCGCTTAACCCAGCCGTGTCGGAGGAAGCGCTGTACAACTGGCGGCCGTGTCAGCGTGCATGTGTCCGGCCTGCCACAGGAGTCACTAGAGCGTGATGGGACAAGGACATCCCGGCCAGCCAAACCCTCCCCTAACCCGGATGACGCTGGGCCAATTGTGCGCCACCTCATGGGTCTCCCAGTCGTGGCTTACTGCGACACAGCCCGGGATTGAACCTGGGTCTGTAGTGACGCCTCAAGCACAGCGATGCAGTACCTTAGACCGCACCCGGGAGGCCTACGTGGCTGTTTTGAGGATTTGTTTGTATTTCCTCTGTCAGATACTCTAAACTCATAAGGCAGGGGTGTCAAACTCATTTTGCCCCTGGGGCCATATTTGGTCTTCAACAAGGTCCGGAGGGCCGCACTGAAAGTTGGTTATATTTCCTTTTCATTTTTTAAATAAATTGAGTTCATTCCCCCCCTTCCTCAAACCACCCTCTGCCCGGATTGGACCCCCTCATGGGCCGTACGCTTGACACCCCTACCATACAGTAAAGCAGGATTTACTATGCACAGTAGCTGCCGAAGTGCTCTGACAATCATGCTTCTGAACTTTGGCTCTGTCTATGTGGATTAGTCTGGATCATATGAGATTCTGTTTTAAAGCACTCAGTGAATAACTCATGTAAATGGTCCAGCGTTGGAGTATGCATGTCTTATCCTCAGTCTTGTTGGCCTTGACTAATGTAGAGAGAGATACAGGTCAACTGGATCCAAGGACACAGTAACACTTTATACTAAGGCCCCTTAATAAACCATTTATAAAGAGTTTGGAAATAGTTTATATAACGTTTATTAATCATTATTCCTACATTTGTAAATGTCAATAAACAGTCTCTAAACAGTAAATTACACATTTATAAAGAAAAAATATTTGTATTGATTTATAAGATCATTAACGTGTTTGATCATAGCATGTTCACAATATGTAAATTATTACTAATGTACTACAGACATACTTATAAACCAGTGATGAGTTACTGTCAACTCATAAGCTCATTTATAAGGTATTTATTAATGGTTAATTAATAGTTTGACTCAACATTTATATCTATATTTATAAATGTATTTATATAGGTCATGAAATGGTATATTTATTAATTGTGAATGAGTTAATTTATAAATGTGACTACATGCACCTCAGTTGATGATGAATGAAGGTCCTTAAAACCCATTAACTAATTATTAATACATTATTTTTGCAGCCCCTAATCTAAAGTGTGGACTACATATACTTTATAAACAATTATAAATGACTTGTTACTCTCCAAAAGCTGGCCACATTAGTAGACAGCACCTGATGCTCCACCAATGGCTGAAAATATTCTAATACATGCAATGGTAAAAGGAGTACACCAGACAAGGAAGTATAAGAACATGTTCTAATGAAAAAAAGAGCATCTCCATAATCCCATCTAAAAATATGCACATAAAATCAACTAACATGTCTTAACCCAGGTCTGATCCACACTATCTGTTTGTTCAAAAGGGTTAACATCAGGTGGGTGCTTGAACATCCACTGATCTTCCAACCACTTTGACTATTCTACAGTCTGGCTTTAAGGACAGTGGGAAGATCTGAATTGCAGACTTGGGTTCTCTCTCCTTTTAAAAACCCATTGGACGAGAAAGCCAGAGTGTCTCTTCCTCTAACCTCCTCCAATGGGTTTTGAGAAGAAGACGAGCAGAGAGGACGCAAGGAGTATACAATTGCGTATACAAGTGACTCACAGAGAGAAAATTAGGAAGACCAGAGAGAGAGAGACAAAGAGAGGGAGAGAGAGAGAGAGAGAGAGAGAGAGAGAGAGAGAGAGAGAGAGAGAGAGAGAGAAAGTAAGAGAGCAAGAGAAAGAGGGAGAGAGCAAGAGAGAGCGAGAGAGTTCAGAGATTTCAGTTACATATTTCATAAGCTTCATAACTGCATCCACTGACACGCATCCTAGTTTTAGTGAGAGGCCTAGCATAGACTAGCATAGACTAGCATAGACTAGCATAGAAAATACCTACCATTCATAGTGGTCCATGCAATCACTTTCTTTCAACTTCATTTTGCGGTGGCATGAGTTGCATTTAATTTTTCTTTTGAGTCATTTTTTCTTCTGCAGCCATTTCATCAGTTTCAGTTGTTTTCTTTTGGATTTCCTCCCATGAATTAGACTCCTCAAGTTGGTCGACATTTTAACATGCTCCTAGCACAATGAATGGATGAATGTATATTGTCACAAGTAACCTGACGCATATTTACCCTGCCAGAATTGAGTTTTGAGGAGGAGTCTACCGTGTCCGGAAGCAACTTCACCATTCATTTTCTGTATGAAGGGTTCACTCAAACAACATTTTAAGCGTTGTTTTATTATTTTACTATTTAAGGAATGTATATCGATTCGCTCTACTTAAATATAAGTAATCTGATTTATTTGTTTGGGCGCACATGCACACGAGGCCCAAGCTCGTTTTCCCCAGTTTTCCCTGGCTAAATTACAGTTGAAGTCGGAAGTTTACATACACTTAGGTTGGAGTCATTAAAACTCGTTTTCAACCACTCCACAAATGTCTTGTTAATAAACTATAGTTTTGGTAAGTCGGTTAGGACATCTACCTTGTGCATGACACAAGTAATTTTTCCAACAATTGTTTACAGACAGATTGTTTCACTTATTATTCACTGTATCACAATTCCAGTGGGTCAGAAGTTTACATACGCTAAGTTGACTGTGCCTTTAAACAGCTTGGAACATTCCAGAAAATTATGTCATGGCTTTGGAAGCTTCTGATAGGCTAATTGACATAATTTTTGTCAATTGGAGGTGTACCTGTGGATGTATTTCAAGGCCTACCTTCAAACTCAGTGCCTCTTTGCTTGACATTATGGGAAAATCAAAAGAAATCAGCCAAGACCTCAGAAAAGAAAGTGTAGACCTCCACAAGTCTGGTTCATCCTTGGGAGCAATTTCCAAACGCTTGAAGGTACCACGTTCATCTGTACAAACAATATTACACAAGTATTAACACCATGGGACCACGCAGCCGTCATACTGCTCAGGAAGGAGACGCGTTCTGTCTCCTAGAGATGAACGTACTTTGGTGCGAAAAGTGCAAATCAATCCCAGAAGAACAGCAAAGGACCTTGTGAAGATGCTGGAGGAAACAGGTCCAAAAGTATCTATATCCACAGTAAAAACAAGTTCTATATCAACATAACCTGAAAGGCCGCTCAGCAAGGAAGAAGCCACTGCTCCAAAAGTGCCATAAAAAAGCCAGACTACGGTTTGCAACTGCACATGGGGACAAAGATCGTACT
The DNA here is from genome assembly GCF_013265735.2 of Oncorhynchus mykiss. NCBI lineage: Eukaryota > Metazoa > Chordata > Actinopteri > Salmoniformes > Salmonidae > Oncorhynchus > Oncorhynchus mykiss. Next base: position 79,542,614 of record NC_048565.1, read on the forward strand.
TTTTGGAGAAATGTCCTCTGGTCTGATGAAAGAAAAATAGAACTGTTTGGCCATAATGACCATCGTTATGTTTGGAGGAAAAAGGTGGAGGCTTGCAAGCCGAAGAACACCATCCCAACCGTGAAGCACGGGGGTGGCAGCATCATGTTGTGGGGGTGCTTTGATGCAGGAGGGGCTGGTGCACTTCACAAAATAGATGGCATCATTACGAAGGAAAATTATGTGGATATATTGAAGCAACATCTCAAGACATCAGTTAGTTAAAGCTTGTTTGCAAATGGGTCTTCCAAATGAACAATGACCCCAAGCATACTTCCAAAGTTGTGCAAAATGGCTTAAGGACAACAAAGTCAAGGTATTGGAGTGGCCATCACAAAGCCCTGACCTCAATCCTATAGGAAATTTGTGGGCAGAACTGAAAAAGTGTGTGTGCGAGCAAGGAGGCCTACAAACCTGACTCGGTTACACCAGTCAGGAAGAATGGGCCAAAATTCACCCAACTTATTTTGGGAAGCTTGTGGAAGGCTACTCAAAACGTTTGACCCAAGTTAAGCAATTTAAAGGCAAAGCTACCAAATACTAATTGAGTGTATGTAAACTTCTGACCCACTGGGAATGTGATGAAAGAAATAAAAGCTGAAATAAATCATCCTCTCTGCTATTATTCTGACATAAACACATTCTTAAAATAAAGTGGTGATCCTAACTGATCTAAGACAGGGAATTTTTACTCTGATTAAATGTCAGCAATTGTGAAAAACTGAGTTTAAATGTATTTGGCTAAGGTGTATGTAAACTTCTGACTTCAACTGTAGCTGGCTATCTGAACTATGCTAGTTGTTGTCCAAATACACTCATACATGGAAGTCTCCTACCCATGTTTTATCCATATTTTGATCCTCTGCAATCATATAAAGCTAAACCAGTTCTCCACTAAGATATCTTAAATGCCTCCAAAGAGTATAACCCATAAACTGTATCCCATTGAGTCAAAACATTCTAGGGATTATTTCTATATTTATAGGATTGTTTGTATTTACTCTGAACCCATACAGCAGGTTATTCAAACAAATTTTTCCCGGAGGGCCGCTTTCGGTCTTCAATGAGGTCCGGAGGACCACACTGAAATTGGATTACATCTCATTGCCGTCAAAATTTGTAAAAAATTGTCCTGCTGGACACAATCAAGAGAATGTATGAATGTAGGTCCATTATCATTTCTACGCAGTTTAGTTTTGGTTTAAGTCATTTTAAAGTATATTGAGTTCGTCCCGTCCCACAATTTGTTTTCAAATAAAAACCACACGCTGCCCAGATTGGACCCCCTCGCATACGGCCCGTGGGCCATATGTTTGACACCCCTACCATACAGTAAAGCAGGATTTACTATGCACAGTAGCTGCCGAAGTGGTCTGACAATCATGCTTCTGAACTTTGGCTCTGTCTATGTGGATTAGTCTGGATCATATGAGATTCTGTTTTAAAGCACTCAGTGAATAACTCATGTAAATGGTCCAGCGTTGGAGTATGCCATTTTTGCCATTTCTTTTTAGGTAATACACTGCATATGGTCTTTAATGAAGACTTGTTCGTAGTCATTGGCATTGACTAACTGCCCGCTCCAATAACCCACCCAAGCTGCATCGGCTGGCTTCAGAGGCTCTTCCCAAGCCACACTAGTCCCAGCTACATGTCTGCATAATCAATATGACAAGAGGAATCTAAGCTGACTTTCCATCAACAAACAGAACAGGCACCACTGATTCAGTTGGACTTCAATGTAAACATGCTGCAATTGGGTTGAAAGAGGTCAATTGTGAATAAATTGTTACGTACTACTTTATAATAATTTTTATAAACAAGCAGATATGATTGATAAACAATTAATAAATTAAGTACTTAATCATTTGTAACATTTATAAACAGCTATAAGCATTATAAGCATTTATTACATGTAAACATTTTAAAGCATTTATAAGCATTTATAATGAACTGAAAGATGGCGCTGGGATGCATAGTAGTCATTTAACAGGCTCCTGACTAATTCTGCTATTTTGTGGGGGGATTTTGCGCTGATCTTAACTTTTATTGTACATGATGTTTCCTCCATCATTTCCTATGACCGAAAAAGCTTTTGAACATCAGAACAGCAATCACTCACCTTGATCTGGAGGAAGACTTCTACTTCTTCGGCACAGAACATACTGCTCACCTCGGACCAGGCCAGAGGACAACAACACTAGGAAAAGGAAAAGACGTTGTCATAGAGGTCGCCGTGAGGGCACATTAATGAGACTACGGTGACCAGTGAATAAACTGCCCTTACCCTCAATTCTATTGGCAAATGTGCAATCACTGGAGAACAAACTAGACAAGCTCCGTTCGAGATTATTCTATCAACAGAACATTATGAACTGTAATATGCTTCCAGACAAAATAAACACCTTTGCCCGCTTTGAGGATAATACAGTGCCACCGACGCGGACCGTTACCTAGGACTGTGGGCGCTCCCTCTCTGTGGCCGACAGGAGTAAGACATTTACACGTGAGCATCAGAGCATGTGACGACCAGTTGGCTGGTGTGTTTATGGACATATTCAATCTCTCTCTATCCCAGTCTGCTGGCCCCACATGCTTCAAGATGGCCACCATTGTTCCTGTACCCAAGAAGGCAAAGGTAACTGAACTAAATGACTATCGCCCCAAAGCACTTACTTCTGTCATCATGAAGTGCTTTGAGAGACTAGTCAAAGATCATATCACATCCACTTTACCTGTCACCCTACACCCACTTAAATTTGCTGACTGCCCCAATAGGTCCACAGACGATGGAATCATCATCACACTGCACACTGCCCTATCCCATCTGGACAAGAGGAATACATATTCCTCTTGCTGTTAATTGACTATAGCTCAGCATTCAACACCATACTACCCTCCAAGCTCATCATTAAGCTTGGGGCCCTGAGTCTCAACCCTGACCTGTGTAATTGGGTCTTGGACTTCCTGACAGGCCGGCCCCAGGTGGTAAAGGTAGAAAAAAACACTTCCACTTCGCTGATCCTCAACACTGGGGCCCCACATGGGTGTGTGGTCAGCCCCCTCCTCTTCACCCATGACTGGGTGGCCATGCACTCAATCATCAAGTTTGCAGATGACACAACAGTTGTGGGCTTGATTACCAACAACGACAAGACAGCCTACAGAGAGGAGGAAAGGGCCGTGTGGTGAAGAAATTTGTTTGTCACCTAAAACCCTCACAAACTTTTACAGATGCACAATTGAGAGCCTCCTGTTGGGCTGTATCACCGCCTGGTAAGGCAACTGCACTGCCAACAACCGCAAGGCTCTCCAGAGGGTGGTGCGATCTGCACAACGCATCACTGGGGGCAAACTACCTGCCCTCCAGGACACCTACAGCACCCGATGTCACAGGAAGGCCAAAAAGATCATCAAGGACAACAACCACCCGAGCCACTGCCTACATTCCAGAAGGCGAGGTCAGTACAGGTACATCAAAGCTGGGATCAAGAGACTGAAAAATGGCTTCCATCTCAAGGCCATCAGACTGTTAAACAGCCGTCACTAACACAGAGAGGCTGCTGCCTACATAAAGACTTGAAATCATTGGTCACTTTAATAAATGGATCACTAGTCACTTTAATAATATTTACATATCTGACATTACTCATCTTATATGTATATACTGTATTTTATACCATCCATTGCATCTTGCCTATGCCACTCTGTCATTGCTCATCCATATAATTATATGTATATATTCTTATTCCATTCCTTTACTTAGATTTGTGTGTATTAGGTAGTTGTTGTGGAATTGTTAGATTGCATGTTAGATATTGCTGCGCTGTCGGAACTAGAAGCATAAGCATTTCGCTACCCTCGCAATAACATCTGCTAACCATGTGTATGTGACCAATAAAATTTGATTTGATTTGGATTGATACTATGCTTTTTCAGAGTCATGGCTGTTAGCTAGGTTTTCCATGCATCAGCAGGACAGAACAGCAGTGTCCTGTAAGATCCGTGTGGGTGGGGTGTGTCTCTGTCAACAACAACTGGTGCGCGATCTCTAATATAAAGGAAGTTTCAAGGTTCTGTTCACCTGAATTAGAATACCTCATGATAAGCTGTAGACCATACTCTTTACCAAGAGTTTCCATCTATATTTTTCATAGCTGTCAATTTACCTCCACAATCCGATGCTGGCACTAAGGGCCATACGAAAACAAGTAAATGCTCATCCAGAGGCGGCGCTCCTAGTGGCCGGTGATTTTAATGCAGGAAGACTGAACTCCAATTGAACTTATTTCTACCAGCATGTCACCTGTGCAACTCGAGGGGGAAAACACTCTAGATCACATTTAATTCACAAGTAGAGATGCATATAAAACTCTCCCTCTCCCTCCATTTGGTAAATCTGACCATAACTCTATCTTCCTGTTCCTGCTTACAAGCAAAAACTCAAACAGGAAGTACCAGTGACACGCTCAATACGGAAGTTGCCCGATGAAGCAGATGCTATCACAGACTGGAATATGTTGCGGGATTCATCCGATGGCATTGAGGAGTTTACCACATCAGTCACCGGGTTTCATCAATAAGTGCATTGATGACGTCATCCCACAGTGCCAGTACGTACATATCCCAACCAGAAGCCATGGATTACAGGCAACATCCGCACTGAGCTAAAGGCTAGAGTTGACACTTTCAAGGAGCGGGACACTAATCCGGACGCTTATAAGAAATCCCACTACACCCTCCAATGAACAGGCAAAGCGTCAATACAGGACTAAAATTGAATCCTACTACACCAGCTCTGACGCTCTTCGGATCTGGCAGGGCTTGAAAACTATCACAGATTACAAAGGGAAACCAAGCCAAGAGCTGCCCAGTGATGCAAGCCTACCAGATGAGCAAAATTGTGATGATCGCTTCAAGGCAAGCAACACTGAACCATGCGTGAGAGCACCAGCTTTTCCGGACGAGTCTGCGTAGCCGATGTGAGTAAGATATTTTAAACAGGCTAACATTCACAAGGCCGTGGGCCAGATGGATTACCAGGACGTGCACAAAGAGCATATGCTGACCAGCTGGCAAGTGTCTTCACTGACATTTTCAGCCTCTCCCAGTATCAGGAATCAAGGCAAGACCCAAGTGCAGACTGTGTGAAGTAACAATGGAACTCAGAGATGAGGTCTGGATCCAGGATGTCCCTAGCAGAGACCCAGCATCTCTCCTCCGGGCCATAACCCTCCCAGTCAACCAGGTACTGGAATCCCCTGCCCCAAGGTCGAACCTTCGGAAGATGTCTCACCATGTACGCCGGTCGGCCGCTGATGAGACGAGTGAGAGGGGTGGGCCTAGGAACAGTAGACAAGGGACAGTCAGACATGGTTTTAACTCTAGACAAAGAAAAAGGTAGGAAAAATATGGGGCAACAGAGGACGAACAGCAGAAGGGCTAATGATCTTGGAGCAAGGGGGAAAGGTCTCGGCTTCCGGGGGTGTAGCCGCGGCACTATAGCAGCGTGCCAGTGCCTCAGGCTTGACCATCTTGGACACCGGTCAGTGCTGCGGAAGCAAAGTGACCCGGGCCTTACTGAACCCATCCCGGAGGTCCTGGTACTCTGCGTGGCTGGCCGAGAGGTCCGGGGCAATTTCCAAACCCCTAGGAAGACGTCCCAGGGCAGGCAGTGCTGACTTCAGGCAATGAGTGTGGCAGAACAGGCTCCAGCCCACAATGGCACCAGTAGACCAGTTGAGGGGACTGTGTCACTGGAGCCAGGAGAATCCCAATACTACAGGAATCTGAGGAGACTTGATGAGCAGGAATTGAATAGTCTCGCTGTGATTCCCTGACACCTGTAGGTTGATGGGAGTGGTAATTGAGTGAACCAGCCTATAGAGCGCCCATCCAGCGCTCTAACCTCCATGGGAGTGGAGAGAGGCTGAGTGGAGATTTTCAGCTCGGAAGCCACGGTAGCGTCCAAAAAACTCTCATCGGCCCCAGAGTCAATGAGGACCTAGAGAGATGTAGACTGGCTACCCCACAGCAGAATGGCCGGAACAGGGGTGTGAGCAAGGGAAGCAGGAAAGTTCTCCATATGGCCCACCAGAGTACTTGCTCCTATCAGTGAGCCTGATCTCTTTAAAAGGCAAGAGGACACAAAATGACCAAGAGTCCCGCAAGACAGACAACTCTTCGTGTTGATCTTGTATTGGAAATACCTCCGGCGCCGACAGAGATGGCCGCCTCGCGTTCCTAGGAAACTATGCAGTATTTTGTTTTTTTTACGTGTTATTTTTTACATTGGTACCCCAGGTAATCTTAGGTTTTATTACATACAGTCGGGAGGAACTACTAAATATAAGAGCAACGTCAATTCTCCATCATTACGACCAGCAATATGACTTTCCCGGATCCTGTGTTCTGCCTTACACCCAGGACAACGGATTGGACGCCAGACGGCGACCCAAAACAACGACGTCGTAAAAGAGGCAAACGAAGCGGTCTTCTGGTCAGGCTCCGGAGACGGGCACATCGCGCACCACTCCCTAGCATACTACTCGCCAATGTCCAGTCTCTTGACAACAAGGTTGATGAAATCCGAGCAAGGGTAGTATTCCAGAGAGACATAAGAGACTGTAACGTTCTTTGCTTCACGGAAACATGGCTCACTCGAGAGACGCTAACGGAGTCGGTGCAGCCACCTGGTTTCTTCACGCATCGCGCCGACAGAAACAAGCATCTTTCTGGTAAGAAGAGGGGCGGGGGGTATGCCTTATGATTAACGAGACGTGGTGTGATCATAACAACATACAGGAACTCAAGTCCTTCTGTTCACCTGACTTAGAATTCCTCACAATCAAATGCCGACCGCATTATCTACCAAGGGAATTCTCTTCGATTATAATCACAGCCATATATATTCCCCCCCAAGCAGACACCTCGATGACCCTGAACAAACTTTATTTGACTCTATGCAAACTGGAAGCCACATATCCTGAGGCTGCATTCATTGTAGCTGGGGATTTTAACAAGGCTAATCTGAAAACAAGACTCCCTAAATTGTATCAGCATATCGATTGCGCATCCAGGGCTGGTAAAACTCTGGATCATTGTTATTCTAACTTCCACAACGCATATAAGGCCCTCCCCCGCCCTCCTCTCGGTAAAGCTGACCACGACTCAATTTTGTTGCTTCCTGCCTACAGACAGAAACTAAAACAAGAAGCTCCCGCACTCAGGTCTGTTCAACGCTGGTCCGACCAATCTGATTCCACGCTTCAAGACTGCTTCGATCACGTGGATTGGGATATGTTCCGTATTGCGTCCAACTATAGCATTGACGAATACGCTGATTCGGTGAGCGAGTTCATTAGAAAGTGCATTGACGATGTCGTACCCATAGCAACGATTAAAACACTCCCAAACCAGAAACCGTGGACTGATGGCAGCATTTGCGTAAAACTGAAAGCACGAACCACTGCTTTAACCAGGGCAAGGTGACCGGAAACATGACCGAATACAAACAGTGTAGCTATTACCTCCGCAAGGCAATCAAACAAGCTAAGCGCCAGTATAGAGTCAAAGTAGAGTTGCAATTCAACCGCTCAGACACAAGAGGTATGTGGCAGGGTCTACAGTCAATCACTGATTATAAAAAGAAAACCAGCCCCGTCGCGGACCAGGATGTCTTACTCCCAGACAGACTAAATAACTTTTTTGCCCGCTTTGAGGACAATACAGTGCCACTGACACGGCCCGCAACCAAAACCTGCGGACTCTCCTTCACTGCAGCCGATGTGAGTAAAACATTTAAACGTGTTATCCCTCGCAAGGCTGCAGGACCAGACGGCATCCCCAGCCGCGTCCTCAGAGCATGCGCAGACCAGCTGGCTGGTGTGTTTACGGACATATTCAATCAATCCTTATCCCAATCTTCTGTTCCCACATGCTTCAAGAGGGCTACCATTGTCCCTGTTCCCAAGAAAGCCAAGGTAACGAAGGTCATAAAGATCATCAAGGACAACAACCACCCGAGCCACTGCCTGTTCACCCCGCTATCATCCAGAAGGCGAGGTCAGTACAGGTGCATCAAAGCAGGGACCGAGAGACTGAAAAACAGCTTCTATTTCAAGGCCATCAGACTGTTAAACAGCCACCACTGACATTGAGTGGCTGCTGCCAACACACTGACTCAACTACAGCCACTTTAATAATGGAAATTGATGGGAATTGATGTAAAATATATCACTAGCCACTTTAAACAATGCTACTTAATATAATGTTTCAATACCCTACATTACTCATCTCATATGTATTTGTATATACTGTACTCTATATCATCTACTGCATCTTTATGTAATACATGTATCACTAGCCACTTTAACTATGCCACTTTGTTTACATACCCTACATTACTCATCTCATATGTATATACTGTACTCGATACCATCTACTGCATCTTGCCTATGCCGTTCTGTACCATCACTCATTCATATCTTTATGTACATATTCTTTATCCCTTTACACTTGTGTGTATAAGGTAGTAGTTTTGTAATTGTTAGGTTAGATTACTCGTTGGTTATTACTGCATTGTTGGAACTAGAAGCACAAGCATTTCACTACACTCGCATTAACATCTGCTAACCATGTGTATGTGACAAATACATTTGATTTGGTTTGATTTGATTTGCCATTCCGCTGCCGATAGCCCAGCTCTACCTAGTTGCATAGGCTCGGGAAGCGGCAATTCAGCCGACTCCGGCAACTCTCAGGGCAGGTCGGGATGCCTCGGGTTCTCTCGGCAACGGGATCGACGGGGACTTCCAGGATAACTCGGAAGCAAGGTGGAATCCCTGGATGTGTGAGCGAAGTTGAATTTTTTTGTTCCTGTAGTCGCCCATCAATACGGTTGGTCAAAGCGATAAGGGAATCAAGATCCGTAGGTAGCTCCCGAGTAGCAAGCTCGTCCTTGACCTCAGAGACGCCATGCAGGAACATATCGAACAGTGCTTCCTGGTTCCAAGCATTCTCTGCTGCCAACGTGCGGAAATCCACTGCATAGTCAGCCACCCTGCAGGAGCCCTGCCGAAGCTGGATTAGCTCCCAGGCAGCTTCTCTCCCGGAGAACGGGGCGAAAAAAAAACTTCTTCACCTCTTCCATGAACCCCTCCAGACTAACGCATATGGCTGGCTGCTGTTCCCATACAGCAGTAGCCCAGGTGAGAGCCCTCCCAGACATCAGTGTGATGAGCTACCTTGGAGCGATCCGAGGGGAAGGAGGAGGGCTGAAGCTCGAAAATGAGGGAACACTGAGCTAGAAACGCCTGACAGGTGCTCAACTCTCCATTGAAGCGTTTCGGGGTGAGGTAAACGGGGCTCCTGAGAAGGTGGGGTGGCTGATGAGATGGCGCTGAGTTGCTAAGGAGCTGCGGGGTTACCACCGTGGTAGGCTGCCTCCCAGACAACCTGTGGAATTGCTCCAGCAAACTGTTCAATGCCGGTCATGGCGTTCAGCCAACGTTTGGGCCCCCTCCATAAGGCCACGAAGCAGTTCCTCGTGCTTCCCGATGGGGGCTCCTTGGGAGGAGATGGCGTTGTGCAGCTGGCCCCGGGTCTGCTGGGTCAGTCATGGCCATTTCATACTATCAGGAATCAAGGTAGGACCCAAGTGCAGACTGTGTGAAGTAACAATGTTTATTGTAACCGCAGGGGCAGGCAAACGACAGGTCAAGGCAGGCAGGGGTCGATAACCCAGAGTAGGAGCAAAGGTACACGACGGCAGGCATGCTCAGTGTCAGGGATTGGCAGAGTTCAGTATTCTAGAGGTGGAGCAAAGGTACAGGACGGCAGGCAGGTTCAGGGTCAGGGAATGGCAGAGTGGTCAGGTGGCCGGGTACAGGGTCAGGACAGGCAAGGGTCAAAAACCAGGAGTACGAGAAAAAGAGAGGCTGGGAAAAGACAGGAGATGACAGGACAAACACTGGTAAGCTTGACAAACAAGAAGAATTGGCACAGACAGACAGAAAACACAGGTATAAATACCCATGGGATAAGTGGAGAAGATGGGCGATACCTGGAGACAAGCACAAAGACAGGTGAAGCAGATCAGGGCGTGACACCCAGTCTGTAATACTTACATGTTTCAAGCAGGCCACCATAGTCCCTGTGCCCAAGAATGCCAAGGTAACCTGTCTAAATTACTACCGCCCCATAGCACTCACATCTGTAGCCATGGAATGCTTTGAAATGGTGGTCATGGCTCACATCAACACTATCATCTCAGAAACCCTGGACCCACTTCAATTCACATACCTCCCACAATCTCTATTGCACTCCACACTGCGTTTTCTCACCTGGACGAAAGGAACACCTATGTGAGAATGCTGTTCCTAGACTACAGCTCAGCGTTCAACACAATAGTGCCCTCCAAGCTCATCACTAAGCTAAAGCCCCTGGGACTGAACACCACCCTCTGCAACTGGATCCTGGACTTCCTGACAGGCCGCCCCCAGGTGGTGAGGGTAGGCAACAACACATCCGCCACGCTGACCCTCAACACGGGGGCCCCTCAGGGGTCCATGCTTAGTCCCCTTCTGTATTCCCTGTTTACCCACGACTGTGTGGCCGCGCACGACTCCAACACCATCATCAAGTTTTACAATGACACGACGTGATGGGCCTGATCACCAATGACGATGAAACAGCCTATAGGGAGGAGGTCAGAGACCTGGCAGTGTGGTGCCAGGACAATAACCTCTCCCTCAACGTGGGCAAGACAAAGGAGCTTATTATGGACTACAGGAAACGGAGGGCCGATCACGCCCAAATTCACATCAACAGGGCTGTAGTGCAGCGGGTCGAGAGCCTCAAGTTCCTCGGTGTCCTCATCGCTAAGGACCTACAGTGCCTTGCGAAAGTATTCAGCCCCCTTGAACTTTGCGACCTTTTGCCACATTTCAGGCTTCAAACATAAAGATATAAAACTGTATTTTTTTGTGAAGAATCAACAACAAGTGGGACACAATCATGAAGTGGAACAACATTTATTGGATATTTCAAACTTTTTTAACAAATCAAAAACAGAAAAATTGGGCGTGCAAAATTATTCAGCCCCTTTACTTTCAGTGCAGCAAACTCTCTCCAGAAGTTCAGTGAGGATCTCTGAATGATCCAATGTTGACCTAAATGACTAATGATGATAAATACAATCCACCTGTGTGTAATCAAGTCTCCGTATAAATGCACCTGCACTGTGATAGTCTCAGAGGTCCGTTAAAAGCGCAGAGAGCATCATGAAGAACAAGGAACACACCAGGCAGGTCCGAGATACTGTTGGATACAAAAAGATTTCCCAAGCTTTAAACATCCCAAGGAGCACTGTATGAGCTGAAAGTTTAGAGGGACGGCCAGGTCTTGGTAGATTTGCAGTGTTCTGATACTCCTTCCATTTCAATATTATCGCTTGACAACAATCAGTATATTGCACAAATCTGGCCTTTATGGAAGAGTGGCAAGAAGAAAGCCATTTCTTAAAGATATCCATAAAAAGTGTTGTTTAAAGTTTGCCACAAGCCACTTGGGAGACACACCAAACATGTGGAAGAAGGTGCTCTGGTCAGATGAAACCAAAATTGAACTTTTTGGCAACAATGCAAAACGTTATGTTTGGCGTAAAAGCAACACAGCTCATCACCCTGAACACACCATCCCCACTGTCAAACATGGTGGTGGCAGCATCATGGTTTGGGCCTGCTTTTCTTCAGCAGGGACAGGGAAGATGGTTAAAATTGATGGGAAGATGGATGGAGCCAAATACAGGACCATTCTGGAAGAAAACCTGATGGAGTCTGCAAAAGACCTGAGACTGGGACGGAGATTTGTCTTCCAACAAGACAATGATCCAAAACATAAAGCAAAATATACAATGGAATGGTTCAAAAATAAACATATCCAGGTGTTAGAATGGCTAAGTCAAAGTCCAGACCTGAATCCAATCGAGAATCTGTGGAAAGAACTGAAAACTGCTGTTCACAAATGCTCTCCATCCAACCTCACTGAGCTCGAGCTGTTTTGCAAGGAGGAATGGGAAAAAATGTCAGTCTCTCGATGTGCAAAACTGATAGAGGCATACCCCAAGCGACTTACAGCTGTAATCGCAGCAAAAGGTGGCGCTACAAAGTATTAACTTAAGGGGGCTGAATAATTTTGCACGCCCAATTTTTCAGTTTTTGATTTGTTAAAAAAGTTTGAAATATCCAATAAATGTCGTTCCACTTCATGATTGTGTCCCACTTGTTGTTGATTCTTCACATTAAAATACAGTTTTATATGTTTATGTTTGAAGCCTGAAATGTGGCAAAAGGTCGCAAAGTTCAAGGGGGGCGAATACTTTCGCAAGGCACTGTATCATGGTCCAAACACAACAACACAGTTGTGAAGAGGGTACGACAAACCCTCTTCCCCCTCAGGAGGCAGAAAAAAATTGACATGGGCCCTCAGAATCTCAGATAGTTCTACAGTTTCACCAATGAGAGCATCTTGACTGGCTGCATCACCACTTGGAATGGCAACTGCTCAGCATCCAACTGCAAGGCGCTACAGAGAGTAATGCGTACGACCAAGTACATCACTGGGCCGAACTCCCTGCCATCCAGGACCTCTAAACCAGGTGGTGTCAGAGGAATACCCAAAAAATTGTCAAAGACTCCAGCCACCCAAGTCATAGAATGTTCTCTCTGTTAACGTACGGCAAGCAGTAGCAGAACACTAAGTCTAGGACCAAAAGGCTCCTGAACAGCTTCTACCACCAAGCCATAAAACTGCTAAATAGTTAACCAAATAGCTACCCGGACTATCTGCATCGACCCTTTTTGCACTAACTCTTTTTGACTCAATGCACACACCTTGACTCTACATACACACACTCACATATACTTACACTGACATTCCAACACACACACACGCACAAGACACGTACACACAGGCACATATTCTCCACACACACTTCCACACTTATCACATACACTGCTGCTACAGTTTATTATCTATTCTGTTACCTAGTCACTTTACCCCTACCTAGATGTGCATATCTACCTCAATTTCCTCGTACCACTGCACATCAACTCAGTACTGGTACCCCGTGTATATAGCCAAGCCGTCATCGACTCGTTACTGGTACCCCGTGTATATAGCCAAGCTGTCATCGACTCGTTACTGGTACCCCGTGTACATAGCCAAGTTATCGTTACTCATTGTGTATTTATTCCTTGTGTTAATATTTATTTTTCTATTTAAAAAAAATAATAATTGTATTCTGCATTGTTGGGAAGCATTTCACTGTTAGTCTACACCTGTTGTTTACAATGCATGTGACATTGAAATTGGATTGATTGAAAGTTCTTGTTCTGTTTATGCCTTTATGACACCTCAGTTATATTTTGGTTGAAATGCGTTGATATAACCTATTAAAGGGAAGAACTTATACAACCCTATGTACTTATATTCAAATCAAATCAAAGTTGATTGGTCACGTACACAGTTTAGCAGATGGTATAGCGGGTGCAGTGAATGCTTGTGGTACTAGCTCATAACAGTGCAGCAAATATACAGTGCCTTGCGAAAGTATTCGGCCCCCTTGAACTTTGCGACCTTTTGCCACATTTCAGGCTTCAAACATAAAGATATAAAACTGTATTTTTTTGTGAAGAATCAACAACAAGTAGGACACAATCATGAAGTGGAACGACATTTATTGGATATTTCAAACTTTTTTAACAAATCAAAAACTGAAAAATTGGGCGTGCAAAATTATTCAGCCCCCTTAAGTTAATACTTTGTAGCGCCACCTTTTGCTGCGATTACAGCTGTAAGTCGCTTGGGGTATGTCTCTATCAGTTTTGCACATCGAGAGACTGACATTTTTTCCCATTCCTCCTTGCAAAACAGCTCGAGCTCAGTGAGGTTGGATGGAGAGCATTTGTGAACAGCAGTTTTCAGTTCTTTCCACAGATTCTCGATTGGATTCAGGTCTGGACTTTGACTTAGCCATTCTAACACCTGGATATGTTTATTTTTGAACCATTCCATTGTAGATTTTGCTTTATGTTTTTGGATCATTGTCTTGTTGGAAGACAAATCTCCGTCAGAGTCTCGGTCTTTTGCAGACTCCATCAGGTTTTCTTCCAGAATGGTCCTGTATTTGGCTCCATCCATCTTCCCATCAATTTTAACCATCTTCCCTGTCCCTGCTGAAGAAAAGCAGGCCCAAACCATGATGCTGCCACCACCATGTTTGACAGTGGGGATGTGTGTTCAGGGTGATGAGCTGTGTTGCTTTTACGCCAAACATAACGTTTTGCATTGTTGCCAAAAAGTTCAATTTTGGTTTCATCTGACCAGAGCACCTTCTTCCACATGTTTGGTGTGTCTCCCAGGTGGCTTGTGGCAAACTTTAAACAACACTTTTTATGGATATCTTTAAGAAATGGCTTTCTTCTTGCCACTCTTCCATAAAGGCCAGATTTGTGCAATATACGACTGATTGTTGTCCTATGGACAGAGTCTCCCACCTCAGCTGTAGATCTCTGCAGTTCATCCAGAGTGATCATGGGCCTCTTGGCTGCATCTCTGATCAGTCTTCTCCTTGTATGAGCTGAAAGTTTAGAGGGACGGCCAGGTCTTGGTAGATTTGCAGTGGTCTGATACTCCTTCCATTTCAATATTATCGCTTGCACAGTGCTCCTTGGGATGTTTAAATCTTGGAAAATCTTTTTGTATCCAAATCCGGCTTTAAACTTCTTCACAACAGTATCTCGGACCTGCCTGGTGTGTTCCTTGTTCTTCATGATGCTCTCTGCGCTTTTAACGGACCTCTGAGACTATCACAGTGCAGGTGCATTTATACGGAGACTTGATTACACACAGGTGGATTGTATTTATCGTCATTAGTCATTTAGGTCAATATTGGATCATTCAGAGATCCTCACTGAACTTCTGGAGAGAGTTTGCTGCACTGAAAGTAAAGGGGCTGAATAATTTTTTACGCCCAATTTTTCAGTTTTTGATTTGTTAAAAAAGTTTGAAATATCCAATAAATGTCGTTCCACTTCATGATTGTGTCCTACTTGTTGTTGATTCTTCACAAAAAAATACAGTTTTATATCTTTATGTTTAAAGCCTGAAATGTGGCAAAAGGTCGCAAAGTTCAAAGGGGCCGAATACTTTCGCAAGGCACTGTATGTATATTGCAGTGAGTTATGTCAAGAATCCAGTGTATATGTAAACAGTGTAACAAAATGCAATGTACTAGATATATTAGAATGAGCTATGTGAAGAATACAGTAAATGAATACACAGTGTGAAAAACAATATAAAATATATTGGTTAGTTTACTACCAGCCAGGTCATTCAAGATTGATATCGAAATTGGATGTCTATCCATGTCTTGAGGACGTCAGGAAAACAAATTAAACTGTCCGCTAGGGGCAATGGTGAGCACTGTTACGATCAATTAGGCTTGGGTTTTGCTATGGTGTTGGTGACTCTGGATCAGGTTTGGGATAGGGTTTGGGATATGGTTTGGGACGGTTAAGGTAAGGGTTAAGGTTTGGGATATGGTTAAAATTAAAATAAATAAAAAATTGTGTCCTCGACTGGGATCGAAAAGACAACCTTCTGATCCAGAGTCATGGTGTTAGAAGATTTGGTGTTGTGTGTTTGATCCCAGTTTGATCCCAGGGGCGGGGATTTTCCTAAGGAAAATAATGTACTTTTTTACTCCATACATTTTCCCTGACACCGGAAGTACTCGTTACGTTTTGAATGCTTAGCAGGACAGGAAAATGGTCAAATTAAAGTATTTATCAAGAGAACATCCCTGGTCATCCCTATTGTATCTAATCTGGCGCACTCACTAAACACAGATGCTTCATTTGTAAATTAAGTCTGAGTGTTGGAGTGTGACACTGACTATCCATAAATAAAAAATAAATAAAAAATGGTGTCGTCCGTCTGGTTTGATTAATATAAGGAATCTGAAATTATTTCTTATTTTACTTTTGGTACTTCAGTATATTTTAGCAATTACATTTACGTTAAGTATGTTTAAAACCAAATACTTTTAGACTTTTACTCAAGTAATATTTTACTGTGTGACTTTCACTTTTACTTGAGTAATTTTCTATGAAAGTATCTTTACTTTTACTCAGGTATGACAATTGGGAACTTTTTCCACCAATGCATATCCCAAACCTTAACCCTTGCCATAAACATTTGGAATGAGTGCCTAACCGTAATGTTTTAACCATATCCCAAACCTTAACCCTTACCTTAACCATTCGGTGGGCCTAAACATAATGCTTTAACCTTAAAACTTACCTTAACCATTCGGAGTGTATAAACCTAACCCTTAACTTCTAAATGTGACGTTTGGAGAAATGGAATGATACAGAGCAGCAGGAGCAACAAAACATTTTTTAAGTTGTGTTTGGGGAAAATCCAACACAACACATCACATCACTGAGTAACTGCCTCCTTATTTTCTAGCATGGTGGTGGCTGAATCCTGATATTGGCAAGGACTAGGGATTTATTTTATATAAAAAGAAACAGGATGGAGCAAAGCACAAGCAAAGTCCTAAAGGAAAACCTGTTTCAGTCTGCTTTCCACCATCCCCAACATCTTGACAGATCTTGAAGAATTTTGAAAAGAATAATGGGGAAATATTGCACAATCTAGGTGTGCAAAGCTCTTATAGACTTACTCAAGAAGACTAACAGCTGTAATCGATGCCAAAGTTTTTTCTAACATGTATTGACTCAGGGAGCTGAATACTTATGCAAAGACTACTCAAATGTTGCTGTAATAGGCCTACATGTTTATCATTTGCATGGTGTTTTGTTGCAGGTTTTGTTTCTTGGTTATTAATTGTCAAGCTTTAAAAACCGCAGCCAGACAGCAACATTTTAGTAGCCTAGCTAGGACTGTGGCATGTGTCTGTACACTTTCCTTCCACTTCATGCTGTAGAAGGGACACATGAAAGCAGCGCAATTTAAGATAAATTCACCGATGTGAGCGATTCGAATGCATCAGGCTGTAATTTCATAAAGTAGATGACTCAACTGTTGACTCATTTATACTCGCTTGTGTGTCTTATTCGGTCCGCCGGCCTTGTGTTTGACACATGTGCGCTAGCCACGTTTTGACTGACTTGTGATCATTGCCCTTGCTAGTTTGATTTTATTGACGTTCTCAGCCTTAGTTACAGTCGTTCGTTTTTGTTAAAAATATTGAGTAATTGAAACTGAAACAGTGCATCCCGAATGGGTGGAGGCAACAAATAATGTACCAGGCCAGCTATGATTTACAACCTGATATCAATTTTTGGACTACAAAAAAATGTATTGGTGAATTATATTAATCATGCATTGAACTGCATCCATCCATTCTGTCAACAATGCCTTACTGTACGTCATGGAATTTTGAGTAAAATATAACATATTTTTTTAAACCGCTTATAAAGTTTTGAAGCATAAACTAGGAATTTGATCTTTTTTACTGATATTATGATTATCTGTTTGCTTCATATCAACAAAGTAGTTCAAACGCAGTCAGTTCCACTTTAAGGAAGAGCAATACTGTGGTTTCCCTAACATCAACCTCCATCAGCAGTGATTGAACAATAGCTTCTGACCTAACATGGCAGATTTAGCCTCATGTTCTATTGAAGGCGTTCCAGACAATGAACCTAAGAACTAAGCCTTATTACTGCTGAGACACATTCAACATGATCTAATTACCAATATAAATGTGCACAACATATTCTGTGTGTGTGTGTGTGTGTGTGTGTGTGTGTGTGTGTGTGTGTGTGTGTGTGTGTGTGTGTGTGTGTGTGTGTGTGTGTGTGTGTGTGTGTGTGTGTGTGTGTGTGTGCGTGTGTGCGTGTGTTACTGAGAATTCTGAGGGCACACACGCACACAAAACCCATTCATGTGAGCATGTGTGACCACACAGACCAGATTTAGAACAGCAGAAGGCCCACAATAGGATGTTCTGTCTGTGTACGGTAGCTATAATTTACCTGTGGGAACATCCTGGTTCATTGCAGTGTATCTTCAACCCCTTGACGGAGCTGAAGTAATCACCCTGCGTCCCAGGATGCTGTGTGGGGGGAGTTACCATCGTAGCCCTGGAGGGTGCTCCTTACTGCTGCTCTATAAATAGCAGTAAACTTTGGATGACCCCAAAGCTGCTGGCGATTCTGACTGATTTTGTTTGGGGTTGGTGTATAAGGTTTGGCTTTAAAAGTATTTAACAGTATGTGTATGTGAGATCCTGGAAGTATCCCTAGGGGGCGCTCTGACATTCAGATGTCCTGTTTTAAGCGCCAGACTAATGTTTTGACAGTGGTCTTTTTCTTTATTGTCCATGAAGACCATCTTTGTACTCTAGTAAAGCTGCGTTTTAACTTTGAACTTTAATGACAGACAATGCCAGAATCTGTTTCTAGATATTGAATGTGACATTATGATAGGACATTGTCATATTCCCTTTAAAAGGTTAACGGTTGACAGATTTGTGACGCCACTTCAAAAAGGTAGAGAATGCAATGTTTTTTTTTTATTCACTCAAAACAATCAAATCTAAAAGACCCTGTTTTTTCCACACAAAAAGGGCAGAAGTCCCAGGATTTGAAAAGGGGAAATTGGACGCAATAAATTAAATGGCACTCAAAACGACCATCTAATTGACTATAAACACTAAGCTTGAAGAAAATAAAACCTCTCTAAAAGGACTCTTATATGACTTAATTCCAAAGTCCTCGCGCTCCATCCCTTGTGAACACATGATTTCAAGTGGATGAGAGGGGTGTCAGCCAAGTTCATGTTTAGTGACACCAAAAAAATTATAATCTTGCACTTGAAACCTGCTCTTAAATAGTTCATAGTTAATATTGTGGCAACACTGCTTTAATCTGTGCAGCTGTGGAAGAATGGACTGCTGGGGGAAATGGAAAGATACTATTATCTAATTTAAGAGCAAATACACACTTGTATGGTAAATCAGCAATGATTTATTGACTTTATCCAACACTTGTCAACTGACTGTCTGTGGTAACACACTGATGTACGGTGTATAGTGTTTCCCTATATTGTTTCCCTACAGAACAATGGCAATGACTTGACTGAGAGGTTAATGTCATACAATAACCCATTTCTACAATAGCCCTATCTCAATTTAATAGCCGTGTGATTATAGCTAAATGGAGATAATGTACTATACATCTTAATGTTTTGAAAGCAGCAACTCTACCATGTCAATATACAGGGGAAATTAACCAGTGCCAGGCCTGGGAGGATAGCTTCAATTTGCCCCCCAGGCCTCCGAGTGGAAATGTGCCATTACACATTAGTTTGCTTATGTAGACCATTAAAGACTTGGTAGGCCCACATGTTCCATCACATGCCTTCAGTGCATCACCTATCTCCCAGCTCCAAAGACCTGCTCAATTTAATAGAGTGAATAAGCAGCACAATACTAGAGAGGAAAAATGGGACTATCATTAATATTCAATTTAACCTGGAAACATGGGTGAGCTCTGTGCTTCTGTAGATAAAGGAAAACATAATACACCGGAATAAAAGATCAGTGTGCTTAATTCGGAATTATACGTACCCTATGTATACAACAGTCTTCTTGTATGCAGTGTTGCAAAAGCACAGTAACTCAATGACCAACCTGGAGTGAAGACGTAACTGTTATTGCCTTCAGCATTTCTGTTAGATTACAGTCCTTTAGACCAAGCCTTAGTCCTACCTCAGTGACACAAAATGTACAGGATTACCCAATAGTGTTTTTTCTCAAAAGGAAAGTTTAATTTCACAAATCAGTATAATAGTTTCAATAAATATAATCTCCACAATGTAGATGTTTAAATTAAAACTAAAATGTCATTGATATCTTAATGTAGACAGGCAAATTATTATTTAATTTGACATAACACCTGACATAACACCCAAACCTGTTAACAATCATTTCAGAGAACCTTTCTTGTCCCTGGCCTGTTTTGTTATTCCTTCTTACCTACTAGGCCTACTAGTGGAGGCGTATCCCTTATGAAGGTGTTGGACACATTGGAAATACAGAGGTAATATAAATGTACGTTCCATAATTTAAAATACCTCTTAAAATACCTCTGGTGAACCACTGAATATATTAAAACCAGCCAATAGTATTACCTTCAATTCAAGGGCTTGAATTGGAGTAAACATGTACAGAAAATGTAGCCTAAGTAAACATTAACAAAACCCTCGAATTATAATTTAGCTCGAAAAATAAATAGGCTGTTGCAAATAATAATAGCCTTACACAAAGTTGTTACTCGTATGGCTATGCACAGCTCGTTAGTAGCACCAAATGTTGTTTGTAGGCAATTATTTTTAGTCACAAAACACTCCATGCATGTTGCTCAAATAGTGCGCTCTCAGCGCAGGCATATCACAGTACGCTACACTAGAGGCGCTGAAGTAGCTGCGTTCAGACTGAATAGGCTCTTTGATGTGCCTCTGACGTGTCCAGTACTCCAGCACAATACTATGATCGGAGCGCACCCACAATGCTCAAATCCCCCATTTTAAATGCATTGTTTGCCTAAACATGAAACATATTCAAACCATCATTGTCCTTAGAGGGGGGACTCGCAACGACAGACGATGAACACCGCACATAGGTGGAAACAGTCACGTACGCACGCACCGATGGCTTGTGTGCACACACAAACACACAGATGAGGTGATGGTAAACAGATACGGAAACTGAGCCATCCTGACAAATCAATATAGTGCACTGAAAGTATATTTTGTTTCAACAATATCGAATGGGGAAGAGGCATTTGTTGACAGTTAAAACATCAGCAATCTACAGGCTCCTCCCCTTTGGTGATGTAGCCTTGTGATAAGACGCAACCTTCTTAATGACTAATTTCTCTATCCCAACCCCGGCTCCTCTCTATCCTACAAGTTCCTTCATGCATGCAATGTCCTGATCCGATCGCGTCTGACCTTTTCGTTTTTAAACACAAAACCCGAGATTTTTGTCAGTGTCCGGCATGGGAGATCAGAAAGAGCCGCCGATGGTGCACCGATCTACTTCATTTAGTATCAAGAGTCTGCTGCTTCCCTCAAAATGTGACAAACAGGACTCGGTGCTCCCAGAAAAAAACACTGTTTATTCGGGTTCTGATTCGGAAAAATCTCTGGATCCTGATATGGAATCTGCACCTTTGAACCCAGAGAAACCGAAGGAGGAGGACGAGGGTACCGAGCGGGCGACAGAGCCTAGCAAAAATGGGAAATATGATAAACCGCCATTCAGCTACAACGCCTTGATTATGATGGCTATCAGACAGAGTCCTGAGAAGAGACTGACTCTGAACGGTATCTATGAGTTTATCATGAAGAACTTTCCATATTACCGGGAGCACAAGCAAGGCTGGCAAAACTCTATCCGCCACAACTTGAGCCTCAATAAGTGTTTTGTGAAAGTGCCAAGGCATTACGACGACCCGGGCAAAGGGAACTACTGGATGTTGGACCCTTCGAGCGACGATGTGTTTATTGGTGGAACTACGGGAAAACTTCGGAGACGCTCTGCTACCTCAAGGGGTAAACTGGCGATGAAACGGGGACTACGCTTTGCGCCTCTCAGTTTGGGAATAAACGACAGGGCGAACAACCCTCTGTATTGGCAAATCTCTCCGTTTTTATCGTTGCACCATCCCCATTACAATGGATCATCTGCAGGATTTCTGAACCAAGGGCACGCGTATGGGTCTCTACTCCCCGGGGTGGACCAGCTGAGTAACGGGGACCTTACACGCCATCTAGGTGGATCTGTCGGTGCTCTGGGTTTGTCAAACAGTTACGGTGTAAGCACGTCTGGGCTACTATCGGGACAGAGTGGCTACTTTGTCTCAGGGAGCCAGCACCCGCCGCCGCATCTCCCGCAGAGCGCGCAGGGCTATGGTGTGCCGACGAGCTCGCCACAAACACTGATCTCGAACTCTCTAAGAACGTCCCTACCGTCTTTTTCACCGGGAATTTCTAGCGGGTTTCCAGGAGTGTTGTCTCATCAAAAGAGGGTCACTCCAAATGCTTTCTTAAACTGATTGCACAACTACAACATGGGGAGGACATACAAAAGCACCGTATAAATGGCATAGGGTAAACAAACAGTGATCACAAATTAGGTCAGAAACAATAATTCCTCAAAACAAATATGGCCATAGTAGCCTATGTATCCTGAAGTGCAACGATTTATTATTTTGCGTTGAAAGACAAACTTTGTTACCTGTGGGTTGTAAAATGTAACTATAGACTTGCCAAAGGTAACTTTATTTCGGGCTATTTATATCGTACAGATTTTCATTATTTGAATAATTTATTTATGTTTTGTATTTATTGTACAATGTATTTACATTTTATTGTCAGTGTATTCATCAGTAGGCATATTGAATAAAAAACATACAGTTTATTCATTATTTATATGAGAATTAATTTAGAAATCGTTTTGGGGGGAAACGTCATACAGATCAGGGTTAAGACACGCGGGAGAAAATAAAAGCCTACAAAAGTCATATCTTCTCAGGTTCTCTGTCCAGAGACTCCAATGTAGGCTACTGCTGTAGGCCTGTCTGTAATGTATGCTACACATTTTAGAGAGAAGTAGAGTTTTGTGTGTACTCTTAAATTAATGATAGCCTATTTTGTCACCTATTTTGTTTGATGGGGCCGAAATAAGCACATGTAGATTAAAGGCCACAACAGTGCATGACAGTGCAGGCCTCGTGTGAGGACTACCTACGTCTTTCATATAAAGCACTTGAGGTTTCAGTTTCTCGTTAAAACCAGTTCCGGTTGTCTTGACACTTGCCATGTTTGATAAAGGTGTTATACGCTACTACCTATTCAGGTCTGCAAGTTAAGAGTCTGATCATTTACATTACATCAAACACACATTTGGCAAACAGGCGTATAATATCCACACCAATATAGCATTTATCATCTAAATCAGTGGTTCCTAATTTTTTCTTAGTCACGTACCACCTACCAGCTTCCTATATATAACCCTGACAAAATGACAAAAATGTAATATGCCCATGTGTGGGGCGGCAGGTAGCCTAGCGGAGCGTTGGGCCAGTAAACGAAAGGACGCTGGTTCCAATCTCCGAGCCGACTAGGTGAAAAATCTGTCGATGTGCCCCTACTTGCTCTTGTAAATCGCTTTGGATAAGAGCGTCTGCTAAATGACTCAAATGTAAAAAAAGAAAATAAAAAAAAAAAGAAAAGAAAACGTAAATTTATCCTGTAAATTAAGACTATATATACTCTGAGCTGTAAATTGCCTTACGCTTTCAGTAATGGGCTATATCCAACCTCACATTCTGAGAATAATGGTTTGAATTGGTCTAGGCCTATTCAAATAAATAGAACAACATCATTCATCACTGATACTTCTGGAATCTGGTTTGCATAACACTGGGGTTGGGCCTACAGAACCACAGTTTGGCAAACGCTGATCCAAATAAATAACATTCTGCATTGTTATTGTAATGACCAGTTAATTAAGATTCCATTATCCAATAGGCCTATTTACAAGCAAAATAGTATAATATTCAGGAGAGTAATGCGCTGATTCACACACATTTTGGCCTAACATTTGACAGATTTCTTTCCTTTGTTGGAAAGACTATATACAGGTTTATTTATTTCACAACATTGTATTTTGGAAGTTGACGATTTTTTTGTAAATGTTCTTTCAAAGTTTTGCACTTTTTGTTGTTAGAATAGGCCTACCTAATGTATGAGTATTGTCTGTTTTTGTTGCTGTATGTTTTGAAAAAAATAAACTTGATTAAAGTATAAGACATTACACTTTGCTATAGGTTTGCTATGTGTAGTGATATGTGTAGCATGAATGAAAGAACAACACAAACCTAATGTACGGGTTATACATTCAGACACGCTATAGTCAGAGGAAAGAATATGCAGCCTATGTAGCTAGCATAGCAAAATATTTGTTTTATCAACGGAAACAAATATGCAAATTTTTATGGCTGGAAAAGGATATCAAATTCACGTAAACTTGGGCTTAAAGTCTTCACCCTAAAAACATCTCATCCCATACTCTTTTGCTGCTGAATCTCACAAGGTGAAGGGAAAATATAAATATAGAGGATAGGTTATGTTTCTGAAACAACGACTCCCCTTTCAATGCAAACCACAGTACAACGTTTCTGTCAAGACCATCAGCCCAAGTAATTAATTCATTTCAAATTATTGAAATAGGCAGGATAGGGTAATTTGTTCTGTGTGCAATTAGGCTACTTTGTCAATCATTTATATTTCTGTGGATAAAAATATATAAATGGTGTCATAAAATAGTAAAAATATTTGTAAGTTCAATTGAAATGTGTGGTGAGTTTTCGATACGCATGGTATTTGATACAACTGCAGTGAAACGATCGATGTCCTCTTTTCCTGTTCACAAACAACTATGCCGTGGGGTGACATGGCCTGCAGATTTCTTGTTTCTGAGATGCGGCGTATACTGCCATTCTTCATTTCAAAGCAATAGGCTACAATGTATTTAATATATATGCCTATTCATTTGTAATTCATTTGTAATTAATAGGCAGATATATATTAAACATAATAAACATACATTGATTGTGTTTTGTCAGTACAAAATGGTAGGTTACAAAATGGTTAAGCCCAATTCCACCTAAAATACACAGGCATGCCACCCATGCCAAATGTATTGAAATTGACCAAATTAATTGAAGCTCTCACAATATGTCTAGGGTAGAACTATATGCCTACTTTGTTATAAAACCATTTGGACAGAAGTGACTTATTCATAATATTACATATTACTTATTCATAAAATTACATATTACATATTACATATTGTAATTTCAACGATTCCACCCTATCTGCAGGGTTTGGGGTAAGGGAATGATTTAAGAGTTACGATTAATGTCATGTTTAAGGACCATATAGGTCTGTAACTAACCCAAGCCTTGCACAAAAACAATTAACATATAGGGTACTAAATAAAAATGTACTAATGGACTCAAAAAGTAGTCAGGAAGTGTTGGCTTAATATGTGTAGATAGAAATGATTTGAGTTACAGGGCTGCATATAGGCCTACCTTTCATACCATTCAAACAGAACATTTCCGTTGAATCATTAATTGAATTGGTACGTCCCAAAAATATAAACACAAAATAATAGGCCCAATGGTAAAAGGTACTTCATGAGTAGCCAGAAGCTATGTGGGAGAAGATGCCTCTCAGTTGAGACAAAAGTTTGCTAGTTGGTCCGAGTTGTTATGGGGGCTCATTTTAATCTAATGTTTAGAAAGGTGGTTTGAGACAAAAACGTAGAGAAAGTGAAACCATATTAGAAAATAAATACATTAACATCAGAATGAACTTTGATGTGAAGAGAACCGCACCACATCTCACAAAGGGTAGCCTATATGCCCCATGTCTTATATGCTATAGAAAAACAACAACAATATTCTTCCTGTGTTCAGGATTATTGTATAGCCATGGCGTTGGCACTTTTCAAAACAAAAACAAGTTGGACCAAGAGAGGCATGAATTGTTCTGGCGTCAAACAATGCTGCTGGCGGTGTGAGCTGTCTGAACATGGCTACAGGAACATGTGTGAACTGGTGAATATAAAAAGTCGAAGTATTACTATGCTACTTATTTTGAGGATGTATTCACTTAAACCTTATCAATACACATATGTTTCCACATGCCATGGATAGAATTAGTGCACCAAATTGATTTAAGTATTGTTTAAGTTTTACAACGCGTGCAAGATTACTCAGTGTGCGGGAATAGACCTATCTATCTTGGGGTGATCATCCTTATGTTTGTTCGTCATATAGGCTAGCACATTGGACATCTAGCATTGTAATGGTATAAGGTTACTTTGGTCACGATCCTCCACAATTGATATGCATTATTGCATTTCTACTAGAGCATAGGCTAATGATATCAGAATTGAACTATTTCAAGAATCTATAATCTCGAGAACGGTCAAACATTTCCACATAAAATGCTTTAGATACATTGTTATTATGGATTAGTTGAAATAATTCATCCGATATTAATTTGATATAGTTTAAACTGGGTGCTACAGTAGCGTTAAAGAAGAAAACAACTAGCCTAAACCCAACAAGCAGGTTGGATCATGTTAAGAGTACATTCATTTAATTGACTAATATAGGAAAGAATAAACCATAAACCGCTACAGTGATAACTTGAGGTTGTTAATATGAAATAGTTTCATAACAAGATGCATGTTATATCTAATAATGACATCAGAAGTAAGCCTATAGCCACAACATTCAACATAAGTCAAATTGCCTATAGGCTACTAGGCCCCAACCATGGCTATCCATTACCCCTAAGAGCAGAAGGCATACCCATAACCCATAGGGATGAATCCCCAAGCTGACAAGGTAAAAATCTGTCATGTTCCTAGGCCATCATTGTAAATAAGAATTTGTTCTTAACTGACTTGCCTAGTTAAATAAAGGTAAAAAAAATAACATGATGCTGCCACTAAAACACTTTAATACAAAGTGAAAAGAAAGATGCCAGTGTTAAAAAATCCTCTCCAAATCATGCTTTCTGTTTGCAACAAGGCTGTTAAGTAATATTGCAAGACAACATGGCAAACAAATTCACATTTTGGCCTAAATTAAATACTACAGGGTTGGGTCAAATCCAATACAACAGAACAGAGGGTGATAAAGATGGGAAAATGACTGAAGAAAATAAATAATTAAAATACTGAGCTATATTGTATGCTCTAAAACAATGGGAAAATATATTATTTTATATTAATACAATTGCTCAGAGACTTTTTCTTTTTTTCTCAAAAAGGTAGGGGTCAAAATTATTGCCACCCCCGTTTTCAATACCTCACCTTGCAAGGATGACAGCACTGAGAGTTGGAAAACACAATGGGAGGGATATTAGACCATTCCTCCATACAGAATCCTTCCAGATCCTTGATATCCTTTGTCTGCGCTTATGGACTGCTCTCTTCAATTCAGACCACAGGTTTTCAATGGATTTCAAGTCTGGAGACTGAGATGGCCATTGTTACTTTTGTGGCTAACTAACCATTTCTTTGTGGATTTTGATGTGTGCTTGGGGTTATTGTTTTGCTGGAAGATCCACTTCTGGCCATGTTTTAGACTCCTGGCAGAGGCAACCAGGTTGTTGGGTAAAGTTCATGCCCTCGACCCTAGGAAAGACCCCAGGACCAGTGGAAACAAAATAGCCCCATAACATTAAAGATATACCACCATATTATACAGCAGGTATGTTTTTCTTCTTCTAGTGATGCATTCTCATTTCCACGCTAAACCCACCACTGGTGTGCATGGCCAAAGTGCTCAATTTTCAGGTCATCCAACAAATGTAAATGCCTGGAGTTTGTTAAACAGCATTGGTGCATGGATTGGAACTGGTGCTTTGGTCACCAGTCCCTCCCCCTTCTTACTTGAGGAACAATAGAGGAGCAATAGAGAACAAAAGAGGAAAGGCCTAAACCCCCACTTATGCCATGTCATGAGGATACCTGGACCACAGATGTGCCTTTTGTAAAGTAAATCAGGTGAGTAGGACTTTAAGGCTACTTTGAACAACGATTTGGAAATGAAAATGGAATAGGACTGACGTGCATAATACATGAAATATAACATTTTCAAAACATACTTTTGCAACTCAAATGTTGATTATTTGTTCTATTGGCATCCAAACTGTATTTTCATATCTAATGTATAATGGTGGTGGCCTGCTAAATGGCCCGTTAAGAGTGTGTGTTTTGAACACATTCGTGTTCCTGAGTCTTACCTTTCAGGAATGTGGTCATAATAGCGAATAGCTCCAACTGTTCAAATGTGAGAGTGAAATTTGTAGAAAGAAAAAGTTACATTTCTTATTTGTCTCTATTGCGGAAATATTTTTTTCCCTATCCACTCTGAGCCAGATTGACAGTGCTATAACCCAATGAGAATTGGTGGGCAACAAGTGTGGCCAATGATATTTCAGGGGGTGCTGGTGCCATCCCTGAGAACACATGCACTTAAATACACTAAAAGTCAACAACAAATATACAATTGTTATTCTTCCATTTCATCCTTTAGACATATCTTCACTTGACAGACATACAGATTTACAGGACAAATCTGTGAGACTATTTGTATTGCTCTAAATATTGGAGGCAACTGACCGACACATCAGATATCCATCATTACATTCCAAAATAAATACACATTTACTACATCTAGCATCTTTGTCATGGACGGGCATACCTGAATTAAAACAAAAACGAAATATGTTGATACATGAACTTGCTGACACTGAGTTCTTTATGAACTCATGTGAAGTTCATGTCCAATTCATTTGAATGTGCTTGTTAAGACCCATGGAAGTTAGGGTGCATTATTGAAGTCATTTAAAAGACAAACGAGGAACAATATGAGATTAATGTTGATTCCATGAATATAGCATATACTTTCAAAACTTAATATAACCCAATGAAAACATTGGATATTATTTTAATCGTGCAACATTTCAACAGCATTAGTTTATATGCATTATGTGTGGTTGCACAATAGTATGTCTGAATCCCCACTCATTTGGTGTAATCATATGTATACATTTGGGTATATATGTTACGTTGTATAAATGACTGGAGACAAGCACAGGAATACCTAATAGGGGGTTTTAATACTCCACCCAAAAAAACAACATGCAATGAAAAGGCACAGGGACGAAGCCCAAAACAAACATGTATACAAAACCATTGGGGTGTAACCCAAACAAAAGAGGGAGGTTAAACCTCTAATAAATACACGGGACGAGAACCATAATAACAATACACGGGACGGGACGAGACCCATAATAATGAGTACACAATACACGCAGCACGAAAGACGAAACAACAAAGCACAGGTACTCACAAGAACAGCGGACATGGGAACAATAACCGACAAGACAATGGTGAACAGAGGGTACATACAGTGGGGCAAAAAGTATTTAGTCAGCCACCAATTGTGCAAGTTCTTTCACTTAAAAAGATGAGAGAGGCCTGTAATTTTCATCATAGGTACACTTCAACTATGACAGACAAAATTAGAAAAAAAATCCAGATAATCACGTTGTAGGATTTTTAATGAATTTATTTGCAAATTATGGTGGAAAATAAGTATTTGGTCAATAACAAAAGTTTCTCTCAATACTTTGTTATTGACCCTTTGTTGGCAATGACAGAGGTCAAATGTTTTCTGTAAGTCTTCACATGGTTTTCACACACTGTTGCTGGTATTTTGGCCCATTCCTCCATGCAGATCTCCTCTAGAGCAGTGATGTTTGGGGCTGTTGCTGGGCAACACGGACTTTCAACTCCCTCCAAAGATTTTCTATGGGGTTGAGATCTGGAGACTGGCTAGGCCACTCCAGGACCTTGAAATGCTTCTTACGAAGCCACTCCTTCGTTGCCCGGGCGGTGTGTTTGGGATCATTTTCATGCTGAAAGACCCAGCCACGTTTCATCTTCATGCCCTTGCTGATGGAAGGAGGTTTTCACTCAAAATCTCACGATACATGACCCCATTCATTCTTTCCTTTACACGGATCAGTCGTCCTGGTCCCTTTGCAGAAAAATAGCCCCAAAGCATGATGTTTCCACCCCCATTCTTCACAGTAGGTATGGTGTTCTTTGGATGCAACTCAGCATTCTTTGTCCTCCAAACACGACGAGTTGAGTTTTTACCAAAAAGTTATATTTTGGTTTGATCTGACCATATGTCATTCTCCCAATCTTCTTCTGGATCATCCAAATGCTCTCTGGCAAACTTCAGACGGGCCTGGACATGTACTGGCTTAAGCAGGGGGACACGTCTGGCACTGCAGGATTTGAGTCCCTGGCGGCGTAGTGTGTTACTGATGGTAGGCTTTGTTACTTTGGTCCCAGCTCTCTGCAAGTCATTCACTAGGTCCCCCCGTGTGATTCTGGGATTTTTGCTCACCGTTCTTGTGATCATTTTGACCCTACGGGGTGAGATATTGCGTGGAGCCCCAGATCGAGGGAGGTTATCAGTGGTCTTGTCTGTCTTCCATTTCCTAATAATTGCTCCCACAGTTGATTTCTTCAAACCAAGCTGCTTACCTATGGCAGATTCAATCTTCCCAGCCTGGTGCAGGTCTACAATTTTGTTTCTGGTGTCCTTTGACAGCTCTTTGGTCTTGGCCATAGTGGAGTTTGGAGTGTGACAGTTTGAGGTTATGGACAGGTGTCTTTTATACTGATAACAAGTTCAAACTGGTTCCTTTAATACAGGTAACGAGTGGAGGACAGAGGAGCCTCTTAAAGAAGAAGTTACAGGTCTGTGAGAGCCAGAAATCTTGCTTGTTTGTAGGTGACCAAATACTTATTTTCCACCATAATTTGCAAATAAATTCATTAAAAAATCCTAGAATGTGATTTTCTGGATTTTTTTTCTCATTTTGTCTGTCATAGTTGAAGTGTACCTATGATGAAAATTACAGGCCTCTCTCATCTTTTTAAGTGGGAGAACTTGCACAATTGGTGGCTGACTAAATACTTTTTTGCCCCACTGTATATACAATTACTTATCAGGGGAAATGGGAACCAGGTGTGCTTAATGAAACAGTTCAGTGACGCCTAGAGTCCGGTGACGTAGACCTCAGGAGCTGGGAATCCATGACAATATACTTGTGGATTTATTCAAGTTAGAGATACCTGAAATGGCTTAATACCACTTCATTCATCACCCAAAACCCCCCACCAACATGAAATATTTGTAGAATTGTAAAAACAATTCTACTTCCCATAGTAGAATGAGAATCAATCAATGAATAAGGAAAAGGAAAATAGTTTTGTAGAAAGCTATCTGCCATAATGCATACCTAACATTTCTTCTAAAACATCTGCAGAAATGACAGAAAAAAATGATGAGAATAGGGTTTGTTTTGAAGAAGAAATATACAGTAGCTATCTAGATGAACACTTATTTTTATTATTTGCAAATTTTATAAAGGAAACAGACCCAAAATAGCTCACTCCATAAAAATCATAAAATTATTGATAAAGGATTTCAAGAGGATGAGTCAGAAAATAGTAACTTAATTTAGTTAGTAATAACATTTCTATAAGATCAGTATTGACTATCTGTGATATTCATAGCCATACTGTAAACTATTATTTAAAAACAATCCTGTTTACACTATGCACTATATTATTCAGTATATTATCCAGAGCTATAACACATTCAGGAAAGCAGCTTCTATCCCCAAGCCATAAGACTACTAAGTAGCTAACTAAATAGCTACAAGGACTACAGTATCTGAGTTGACCCTTGTCACAGGGCTCTACACACTCATGCACACTGCCACTCCAACACGCACTCCAACACTCACTCCATCATTTGCTCACACACACATACATTTATACTGACTATACACACACACATACCCACTCACATACAATCATCATATACGCGCCAGCTACTCTGTTTATCATATATTGTGATGCCTATTCACCTTACCTCTATACATATCTACCTCTATCACTCCAATATCCCTTCACATTGTAAATATGGAACTGACTGTGTATATAGTACGCTTACTTATTTTCTCGTGTTCTTATTTCCATTTCTCATTTGTTGTGTTCTACCTTATGTTATTTTTAGTATCATTTTGTTATTTTTTACAGCACTGTTGGGTTTAGAGCTTGCAAGAAAGGCATTTCACTGTACCTGTGCATCTGACATTAAAACTCTTGAAACTGAAACTCACAGCAGAAAAGTATTCTGACAACATAAAACGGAACTGCTTGGACATTAGTATTACACGGCATCAGGGCTGTAGCTACATATGAGGTCTGGACCTCTGTAATTTTTTCAAGAAAAATGTAAGAACTAAGTCAGGGTCTCAACTTACTGTTGAGAGTTAGAATAGTAGAATACACAAGGTGCAATTTGGAAATTTGGTTGTACATCAGTCGTTTTCCTCTTGTTATACAGTATGTCACTAACAGACAGTCACTCAATTAGCCCGTGTCATTTTGTAGATTGGTAAATTAGTCAAGTTAGTCTAGCCAGCTATCTTAATTTGTTGTAATCATTGCCAAATTACCACAGGGCATGCAGGGCACGTGGCCAGTGGCCCTGACCTCCAGGGGGCCCCCATTGATTCTGTTAGTCACTTTCACTCAGATATCATATTAACATGGCATAAGCTTTTAAAACTGCAATCATTTCTCCATACCCCATGGCAAAATGCGTAGAAATGCAGGAAATTATCTGTAAAACTGTACAACAACAAAAAGTTATGTAAAGCAAACGTATTTGTTTAGTGTTTGTTAATAAAATACTTGTTTTGCTAACAGGTGCCTCTGTACAGCAAGTATTAAAATATAGTTTTTAATCCTGGTGCTGAGTTAATATGAGCTAATTAGTAGCGGCTAATTGTATAGCTAATAGGTTGCATGTTTGTAGATCAACTGAGGTGAATGACGCTAGAGCAACCAATGTGATAGAGGCTAAGTACATTTTTTCTTGTTTTTTCTGTTCTCCAAATAACATTTTAGCGTTTTTTAAATGATATAGAAATGCAGTAAATGATCTTAAACTTTCTTAAAATGTATTGGACCTTTGATAGTCTTAAAATATCCACATTCCCCAGTCAAAAAATCCTTCGGGATTCCAATAAAAACATATGATTTTGTAATCTTTCCTATACACATTTATAGTCCAATAGGACTGGTTCCAATACCTGACTGTTTTTTTCTATTTGATTCTTGTCTTGGCATCCAAAAGGATCCTATAGGATAAAATCCGATAGGACTGGTTCTGAAATCTGATATGATTTTTCTACTAGGGATCTACCAGAAATCATAAAAACGGGTCGACTTGCCTATAATAAGGCACATATATTTAGCAATTGCAAACAATAAAAAAAATAATCTAATCTGCTATAACAATACAGTGACTCAAAAATGACATACAAATGGTTACAACTTTGCTAGCAGGATATCTTGCTAGTCAGCCTACAGGCAAAATTTGGCTAACAGTAGTTATTAGCTAGCATAAAAATGAGTGCATAAAATGCTGTACGATTACGAAAATATGACTAAAACATTGGCAACTGCGTCAGGGAACATAACGAAACAAATACTTCACACACAGTAAAGGATAAAACAGTTCGAATAACAACGTTAGAATCCTGGACATTGTCTGCACAGCCACAGGTGGCGAGCTAAACTTGGGAGTTAGGCTAATTAACACTGCAAGCTCATGCTAGCTGTGACTTCCTCAGTCACTCTTAAAGGGACAGGCTTTCTTACCGGGGAATTAAAAAAAAATGAATATAGAACTGTTTTTTCCGATCAATTAACATTTAGAAAGTAATGTTGTTGTATTGTACTGGAACTAATGACAACAGACCATAATTTAATGGGTTAAATTAAGAAAAAAAAGTTATAATATGATTCTGATTGGGGTGACAAAATCCTACTAGACTTGTCAAAAACCTATAGGATACATTTTATTTTAATCCGTCTGTCTGCATATTTCAAGACATGGCATATGAGGGTGAAGTGATACCCAATGGCTACCCAATCACCCATTATTAACACAATGGCAAAGACAACTGTTTTATCTAAATGGTGAAAGTGTGTTCCGCGACAGAGAGAAACAAAATGGTGCAGTTTTACTTGTCAATTCCAATAGGAAAAAAGTAGTCCAATAGGATTCTGATAGAGGTGATACAAAATCCTATAGGATTGCGAGAATTCTATAGGATCCAATAGGATTACTTTTAGTCCAATTTAATTCAAATAGGATTCTGATACAGGTGACACAAACTCCTGTAGGACTGCAAGAATCATATATGATTCTATTGGAAAAATCACTAATCCTATAGGATTATTTTACTATGGTTCCTTAAACTGTGTCAAAACATTTAGCTTAAAGTGGCAATCAGTAGGTTAAACAATAACAAAGTTTCTTTAAAATGCTGAGGGATGCAGCTGGAGAAATGTAACAACTCTTAATGAATAGACAGAGCTATGGATGCAAGGACTGGCCATCCATGATATTAAAATTATGGTTTTAACCATGTTTTGAGGGTATACAGTTTGTTTACATTTACTTTGTTTACAAATATTGTAGTTAAACAAGTTTATAATTTTGAGTTCTGATGGGGTACGGCAGTTTAACCAAGTTGATGAGGGATTTAGGAGTTATATTCTTCAAGAATCAATGGGTATATGTCAATAATTTATAAATTAAAAAAATGGATGCCGCAACTAGTGTGGTACCACTGTTAAATAACTGTTTAAATTACTAACATAAATCATATACATTATTGAATTTGAAAGACTAAAAAGGTTTGGTAGCAGGAATAGTAGCACCAGAATCTTTCTAATCTATTTCATTGTCCATTTCCTATAAAAGATGAGCATTGAGGGTTTTCAAATAACACATAAAGCAAAGTCAAAATCTAAGATCGCTAGTAGTTGTATGCCATTTTAGCACAAACTCAATGCACTTTGGCTGAGGTCGACCTCTTGAACCCGCAATCTACATCACTAACAACATCGGTGACCTTGCAACATTTGCTTCGGTTTTCTGGGGTATTTCTACATTATTTTGAAATAAACAAGCAGAAATCGATGTGCTTAAACCTCCATGGCCACGTTTCGCCCCCGCCCCTGGTAAGGATTGCGTGCATAATCATAGAACCACGGTTGGCTCTGGGAGCATGCACACCCAGGCAAGATGACCTTCCCCAAACTGGCAGTGAAGCGAGGGCGCCAGTGTGCATGCGCAGTTGCATCCGCAGGGTTCCGTGACAACACTAATAGTCAGCATGGATCACTGGCACGCAGTCACTTCTAATTAGAATTATTTCAATCTTCTACTGGCTTTATTTTCAGAGCTCCAATCTTGGTTTTCAGAGATGCCTACAATCTCCTGACTCTACCCTCCCTGTCCCTCCATTTGAGCTTTCTTCGTTTAGGGTTCGCCATTTACAAAAACAAAGGTCGGCTGACACACTCCACTTCTTCCCATCATTGCAGTGTGTTATGTATGCATGCTTTCAAATGCAATCTGATTTAAAGTACGCAAATTGTCAGTTCTACTCGGCAGGTAGCCTAGTGGTTAGAGCGTTGGGCCAGTAACCAAAAGATTGCTAGATTGAATCCCTGAGCTGATAAGGTAAAAATCTGTCGTTCTGCCCCTGAACAAGGCAGTTAACCCACAGTTCCTAGGCTGTCATTGTAAATAAGAATTTGTTCTTAACTGAGTTGCCTAGTTAAATAAAGGTTAAATAAAAAAAATAAAAATACTATTTGGCGGATGTCATTTTCAGTGCCTTTAGTTCATAATCATTCATGTTAACTTCATAGTGTTGGGAAAGATACTGTCAATGAAATGTTGATTTGGTTATAACTTCAAAATACCACAAACATGTCTGTTTTATCGTACCATCACATTTCCAGACTTTTTTTCAAAATTGTTTTCCCAATAGCTGTTAAGTGCTAGCCTAAGGTATGTTCAACATTGATTCATTTATTGATAACCTTATGCACTCTTTTTGTGACAAAGTCATGGGTAAATCTTGCTCGCTCAAGGCAAATTGCCAAGCTTTTGTAGTTATGAAAGCCTTGACCTCTTGAAAGCTGGAATGAAAACGAGGTGAGATTGTACATAACCAATGAAAGAGCTTGAATTGGATAGGTTGAGATTTTTTTGAGTATACAGACAGTGATGTCTGAGCCCCTTATGCTCCCACTTAGGCACTGCGGAGAAGGAGGATGTGTAGGAAGGTGTGCAAAGACCAAAGGTGGAAGAGTTGGAGTTCTCACTAAAATTGTGTGGAAAACGAGAGTTGAGGGCGAGGGCAAGCTGAATGACAGATACGGCCTCAAGCTACAACATGGCGTCCGCTCCATCCTCACCCTGGGAAAAGAAAGGCGCCTTTTGAGGTAAAGAGAAACACAATGCCATCAATGACAAACTACTGGTTTAGCATCTAAATCTTTTAGTTGATAGTTGAGTAAGATCGTTTCGTAATTAATCACTGCAAAGTTGTTTTTAAATGGGTTGCTGAACTGGGCAAGTGTGCATATACTGATGAAAAATCAGACACATTTGAATATCACACCTTTATGTAATATAATATATGCCATTTAGCATACGCTTTTCTACAAAGCAACTTATAGTCATGCGTGCATACATTTTAAGTATGAGTGGTCTCAGGAATCGAACCCCCTATCCTGCCGTACTTTCAACTGTATACAATTTACTGTATACAACAGACAATCTACAGCAGACAATCTACATATAAGTAAGTACAAATATATAGGAAATGTAAATATCTAAAGGGTATATGCCTTTTTTTGGCAGCAGGAATTAAGGAAATGCAGAAGTTAGGACTTTATGATGCATTCCATAAGAGCTAGCTGTAATTGGCAGAGAGGTTTGGAACTCTCTTAAGAGTACTTTTTTTTTTCTTTTTTAAAAATAATTTTACCCCTTTTTCTCCCCAATTTCGTGGTATCCAATTGTTGTAGTAGCTACTATCTTGTCTCATTGCTACAACTCCCGTACGGGCTCGGGAGAGACAAAGGCTTGCGTCCTCATGCGTCCTCCGATACACAACCCAACCAGCCTCTGCTTCTTAACACAGCGCGCATCCAACCCGGAAGCCAGCCGCACCAATGTGTCGGAGGCTACACCGTGCACCTGGCAACCTTGGCTAGCGCGCACTGCCCGCCACAGGAGTCGCTGGTGCGCGATGAGACAAGGAGATCCCTACCGACCAATCCCGGACGACGCTAGGCCAATTGTGCATCGCCCCACGGACCTCCCGGTCGCGGCCAGTTACGACAGAGCCTGGGCGCGAACCCAGGGACTCTCTCCCTCTCCCTTAACCACTGCGCCACCCGGGAGGCCACAGGGTACGTTTTCAACATTATTTTAAGCTATACATTATTGGTGGAAATATTACAAATATGGCTTTAATGGTAGTAATAATGATAACAATAACATCCCACTGGGCACAAACTGGTTTAATCAATGCTGTTTCAACTTAATTTGTCAACATATTGTGAAATTTAACCACATAATTATGTTGTCATGGTAACCAATTTTCAACATAGACATACCTTGTTATACAATATGTTGAATTTGTACCTTTGAAACAACGTTAGATTTCAACGTTATATCCACTATCAGAAAAAAACAATAGGTTGGGCAGCACCTCCTACTGGAGAGTTTATCATCTACAGCTATCCTTTTGGTCTCCCATTCAGGGTTTCAAAGGCCCAGTGCAGTCAAAAATTTGATTTACCTGTGCTGTATATATATTTCCACACTATGAGGTTGGAATAATACTGTGCAATTGTGAAAATTATGAAAATTCCTTTTAGTGTAAAGAGCTGTTTGAAAAGACCACCTAAAATGTCTGCCTGTTTTGGTGGGATGAAGTTTTGTCCTTCTTGGTGACATCACCAGATGGTAAATTAGTTAACAGACCAATAAGAGAGTTCCAAACCTCTCTGCCAATTACAGCTAGTTCTCAGTTTTCCCCTCCCCACTCAGACTCCTCCCATACAGTCATTGCAAAATTCTTGCTTGAGAAATTGCTATTTGCTAAGAAGTTCATATTTTTGTTTCTTTTTGACCATTTTAATTCGAAAACAATCACAGTAAGGTACTTAATTGTTACCCAGAAATTATTTTATATTGAGATAAAAACTGCTGCATTTAACCTTTAAACAACCCGTGCTTAGCTGTGATATATGTCACTGACTCCTTCCAATGTGCTATCATGAGAATGATTGTTGAGAGATCTCCACTTAATAACCAAATATATTCCCTGTTATTATCGAAGCCATTCCAAAGAGTAGGTTTAACAGAGCAAATTAAATGAA
The DNA here is from genome assembly GCF_013265735.2 of Oncorhynchus mykiss. NCBI lineage: Eukaryota > Metazoa > Chordata > Actinopteri > Salmoniformes > Salmonidae > Oncorhynchus > Oncorhynchus mykiss. The sequence goes on from NC_048565.1 coordinate 79,580,697, forward strand.
AGCATACTTTATAAGTAATTTACTGTAACAGCAATGATAGTAGGCCTATATAAAATGTGCGGAGTCATCAACAGCTAGTGTTTCAATTCAACCCAGGGTTTAAATAAAAATATAGAATGCATATAGGCCTATGGTTTCAAACATTGGTTGATTTCAAATTTAATCTACAAGTTAAGAATGCATGTATTGGATTCACATCTACATCTCAACCAAATGCCAAAGTTAAATCATTGGATTAAATCAAATCAAACTTTATTTAAAGTACATTTAAAGTTTGTATTTAATTTAGTCCTATTCTTTAACTTAGATTTTTGGTTGAGATGAAGATGTGACTCCAACTGAATTGTGGTTGGTTGAAGAAGATGTATCTTCTGCTTGGATAGTTCCATCTGTGCCACTGATTTAGTCTGGTTGAATTCCAGTTTGTCTACAACTTAATAATTGATATGGTGGATTCACATCTCCTCACGTCAACATCTACCGTGTGAAAAATCATCATATTTAAATCTGAAATGTCATAGACTACAAATTGCAAAAAATATGTTTTAATGGAGAATTAGGCAGGTCTGAGGCCGAAAAAGAAAGCTATTTTATGCCTAAAAAAAGTGTAGTGTAGTTCCAGTAGTTAGCTTCATGGCAAAAAAAGTTATTCACTCCTGAAAACACAACCAATATTTGAATTTAGTTCAACAACCACCAAGCTACTGTCAAATGTAGTTACATTACCTGTTGAACTGCATGTAGTTCACTACTCTTCAACACTGAACACATTTAGATGACAACTAAACCGAAAATCTGATATTGTTTTTCCATTGGAATTTGCCTGTAGTTTTAGATGGCTGCAAAGCATAATGATAACACATCAAGAATTCAACAAACTTCTGGCTGTCTTTTTGAGTGGGTGAATAAAGGTTGAAATCTAATTGAACAACGTCTAAACCAAATATTACCCAAATAGCCATCTGAAATCACGTGGTGTGTGCGCAGTGGGATAGTTTAGCAGAAACGTTTATCCAAAGTTACTTTCCGCGTATAAACATTCCATTTTATATAGCATATATAGTGTGGGAATCAAAATCATAACTCTAACTGCATTTAAAGCCTATTATTGAGGTAGGAATTTAATCTTCCCAAATTAAGGAAGTAGTGTTCAATGATAATGAAAATAGATACATTGAGAAAAATATGAACTAAAATACAGAAAAACAGATAGAGATTTTCTGTATGAGTTAAGCCATTGGTAAGACATTTTACTTTATATAAAACAAGTCTAAAATTGTTTGATTATAATTAATTTTATTTCAAAAAATGTTTTTGTCTTAGGGCCACCATCATTGCTTTAAATGAATTATTGATTACTCTGTTATAAAAACAAACTTTAAGAACTTCCTACAGAGTAGCCTTCTACATAGTCAATACATACTTCCCTAAATAATGAAAGAAATAACTGGTATCTAAACTTGAGTAGTTTTTCCAAATATTTTAAATTATTCTGTAATATTGTCTTGACTATTTAAAAACATATTTAAGGGTTCTTTGAACAACGTTTAGGAAATTAAAATGGAATAGGACTGAAGTGCATAATATATTAAATATAACATGTTTTCCAAAAATACTTTTGCTACTTAAACGTTGATTATTTGTATTATTGGCATTCTAACTGTATATTTTCGTTTCTAATGATAATGATGGTGGCCCGTTAAATGGCCACCATCAATGGCGTTTGTTATTACACCAATACGGAACAACTTTGTCTTCCTCCTGGAATTTGGCTATGGGAATTAGAATTTGCTGATATCGAATAGATGTTAAAAACTTTTGAACATGACAACATACCATGACCTAGGTCTGACACTATCTAATGGTGGGATGGATATTCCATTCATTATCAATGATAGAAGGATAGAGGAGAAAGAGCCCACTGGACAAAGACGTCAATTCAACGTCTATTTGACATTGGTTCAACGTAATTTCATTGAAATGAAGTGGGTGTGCCCAGTGGAAAATATATATGCAGCAGGACATAATTTCATTTTGCTGGAATAATTTTGAAAAAGTAATAGCAGCTGCGATGTCATTGGCATAGGCCTATGAACGATGGAACAACATGGAAATAGTTTTCAAAAATAGAATTGGTTTTAGTACATCGCCACGAGTGCAGGTTTTATAGAACACACTGTTGAGCAGCCTCTCTAGACTACTATAGGCCTATGGTATATCCCTGTAGTAGTTGGCTGCTGGGGGGCAAGGAGACCCTCAGCTCCGCTAAAACCATTGACAACTACGTGCAGTTTAAGGGATCGTTAAATAAATGTTATTACTATTTGATTTTAATATCATCACGTATTGAGTATAGTCTGAACTACAAATTACAGATTATTCAATGCAATTGCGCACATTTAGCTCTATCAAAATTATATAGCAAGTAAATGCATGCTATTCATGATCAGTAAACATAAATGAATCATGCAATTTCAGATACGTGAAGGTACCTATCAATTTGGCATGTAACTAGCTAAGCAAACATAATTTAGCTTGATTCGTCAAAGATTAGGCTTTTGAAAAGAAGTTGCTGTCATCACCATTATAGATGGCAAGCAAATCAAGCAGTATTTGGATATAGTAATCTAGATAGGATAAACTATGAAAGTTCGCTTGTTAACTAGTCATATTGACGTGATCTGTTCTCATCTAGCTAGCCAATTTGATGTGGTCCATCAACCTTTCCTGAGTCAAAGATCACTTTCGCAGTCAAAAAGCAAGCCGAGATCTACCGCTCAGATTTCTTAAAAAAAAAAAAACATGACTTAAAAACAAGAACCTGATAAAAACAGTTATCTACTTGCTTCTGAATGAGGTTTGTGCAGTATGCCTAATACATTATCACATCATATTGGTTATATGTCTGGCCTGCCAATATGGTTATTTTCTCAGACCATATTATGTTTCAAAAGTCGAGCTTTAATAACAGAATCGATCAGTTGGTGTAGCACTTGATAGGCACAGCTGAGCAAAAATTGAAACAAGTAGCAAATCATTTACTTTTTTATTTTACTGGACTGACGGTACCTGCATCTGATGGTCATGGTGCATTCAAAACAACTGGGAACTTGGAATAAACGAGGTCAAATCATGACGTCAGTGAACTTCAGGTCGGAAAGTCGGAGCTCTAGAAAGATGCCCGAGATTCCGAGTTGGATGACCGTTCAAAAGATTTTCCACTGTCGGATCTCGTTTTTTTCCCGAGTTCCCGGCTGTCTTGAACGCACTGAAGACAGAAGTTTGAGATTTCCCAGTTCCCAGTTGTTTTTAGCACGGCATTAGTCTCAGCGGAGCGAGAGAGAGAGAGAGCAGCAGAGGGTCCGCCACTCCTTGTCCCTACTCTCCTCTTCTTTTCCTCTCATGAGACTAACCACCTGATGGCGAAACTCGAGTCGCACCGCATCTGCCTCAGGCACAAATTCATGTTGTTCCTATGACCAGAGAAGATGAAATACTCCTCGATATTAAAACGGACACGACGAGCTGCTAATAATAGTACAAACGCAGGGCTATCAATACAATTGACTACTAATTCATTTCAGCTGCAAGTAGAGATTCGTGCGTTTTATGTTTTAATAGTGTTGAATAAAAAGTGCTGACCGTGTTGAATAAAACTTCATCATGTATTCACTCATAAAAACAGCAGCTCTTTGCTGTATTCTTTGACAGTCTCTGGTCATGGTTTTAAAAATTATGATATCCCACTTAAGCTAGTATCAAACTTCGCAGTGTCAAGGTAGGTACGGTGATTTGCGCTATGTGATTAGCCGGCTCGTAGGCGTACTCGAAGGTAACAGGAGTTTGTCTTTTCAGACAAAATAAATGGTTCAAAATGGGAACGGGCTTCTGTGAAGGGCTTCTGAATCAAGTGCACCTACCGACAACAGCGCAACGCGGGAAAAGGGGCACAAACCTTTATCTTTGGCTTTTCAATATAAATGTTTGGTGATCAACTAGGAATGACTTCAACTAGGAATCGCCATCGACTGACAGCAGCACTCGTTTAAATTTAAATACTCTTAAAAACAAAGTTGAAAAGGGGATCCTTTTAGCTAACTTTGCTAGGCAGGCCTACTTTGGCTGGAGAAAAACAATACATAAGGTCTAATAGTACATAAGGTCTACTTACCATTAGATATGTTTAGCCAACAGTACACAATTTCTACCAGTAGCTTGCAAAATTAACACCACTCCAAATGCACCCTTCTGCTGTTTGACAAGCAGAGTCCACAAAGACGGGGAATTATACAACATATATGAAATTACATTATCAATTGATGTTTACTGATCATGAAAAGCATGCATTTACTTGCTGTATAACTCTGATGATAGAGCTAAATGTGCGCAATTGTTTTGCAATGAATAATCGGAAATGTGTAGGTCTGACTATGCTCTTCATAGTTAACATTTGTTTAACAATCCCTTGCAAACAGCACGCAGTTGTCAACGGTTTTAGCAGAGCCGTGGGTCTCCTTGCCCCCCAGCAGGCAAATCGAGTGCCATCATCAGTCTTATTCGTTCACATGAAGCCTAGGCCAGAGATTCTCAAAGTACCACATAGGTACTGCAGTGGGTAAGCAGTCAGACCCCAGTGGTGCAGTGGTCTTAAGGCACTGCATCTCATCTACAGTCCCTGGTTCGATTCCAGGCTGTATCACATCTCCCTGAGATTGGGAGTCCCATTGGCCCAGTGTTGCCCGGGTTTGACCGGGGTAGGCTGTCATTGTAAATAAGAATTTGTTCTTAACTGACTTGCCTAGTTAATATAAAAATTGTATATACAGTGCATTGCGAAAGTATTCGGCCCCCTTGAACTTTGCGACCTTTTGCCACATTTCAGGCTTCAAATATAAAGATATAAAACTGTATTTTTTTGTGAAGAATCAACAACAAGTGGGACACAATCATGAAGTGGAACGACATTTATTGGATATTTCAAACTTTTTTAACAAATCAAAAACAGAAAAATTGGGCGTGCAAAATTATTCAGCCCCTTTACTTTCAGTGCAGCAAACTCTCTCCAGAAGTTCAGTGAGGATCTCTGAATGATCCAATGTTGACCTAAATGACTAATGATGATAAATACAATCCACCTGTGTGTAATCAAGTCTCCGTATAAATGCACCTGCACTGTGATAGTCTCAGAGGTCCGTTAAAAGCGCAGAGAGCATCATGAAGAACAAGGAACACACCAGGCAGGTCCGAGATACTGTTGTGAAGAAGTTTAAAGCCGGATTTGGATACAAAAAGATTTCCCAAGCTTTAAACATCCCAAGGAGCACTGTGCAAGCGATATTATTGAAATGGAAGGAGTATCAGACCACTGCAAATCTACCAAGACCTGGCCGTCCCTCTAAACTTTCAGCTCATACAAGGAGAAGACTGATCAGAGATGCAGCCAAGAGGCCCATGATCACTCTGGATGAACTGCAGAGATCTACAGCTGAGGTGGGAGACTCTGTCCATAGGACAACAATCAGTCGTATATTGCACAAATCTGGCCTTTATGGAAGAGTGGCAAGAAGAAAGCCATTTCTTAAAGATATCCATAAAAAGTGTTGTTTAAAGTTTGCCACAAGCCACCTGGGAGACACACCAAACATGTGGAAGAAGGTGCTCTGGTCAGATGAAACCAAAATTGAACTTTTTGGTAACAATGCAAAACGTTATGTTTGGCGTAAAAGCAACACAGCTCATCACCCTGAACACACCATCCCCACTGTCAAACATGGTGGTGGCAGCGTCATGGTTTGGGCCTGTTTTTCTTCAGCAGGGACAGGGAAGATGGTTAAAATTGATGGGAAGATGGATGGAGCCAAATACAGGACCATTCTGGAAGAAAACCTGATGGAGTCTGCAAAAGACCTGAGACTGGGACGGAGATTTGTCTTCGAACAAGACAATGATCCAAAACATAAAGCAAAATCTACAATGGAATGGTTCAAAAATAAACATATCCAGGTGTTAGAATGGCCAAGTCAAAGTCCAGACCTGAATCCAATCGAGAATCTGTGGAAAGAACTGAAAACTGCTGTTCACAAATGCTCTCCATCCAACCTCACTGAGCTCGAGCTGTTTTGCAAGGAGGAATGGGAAAACATTTCAGTCTCTCGATGTGCAAAACTGATAGAGACATACCCCAAGCGACTTACAGCTGTAATCGCAGCAAAAGGTGGCGCTACAAAGTATTAACTTAAGGGGGCTGAATAATTTTGCACGCCCAATTTTTCAGTTTTTGATTTGTTAAGAAAGTTTGAAATATCCAATAAATGTCGTTCCACTTTATGATTGTGTCCCACTTGTTGTTGATTCTTCACAAAAAAATACAGTTTTATATCTTTATGTTTGAAGCCTGAAATGTGGCAAAAGGTCGCAAAGTTCAAGGGGGCCGAATACTTTCGCAATGCACTGTATACACACACACTGAACAACGTAAAGTGTTAGTCCCATGAGGTGAAATATAAGATCCCAGAAACTGTCCATAAGCACAAAGCTTATTTCTCTCAAATTTTGTGTACAAATTTGTTTACATCCCTGTTAGTGAGCATTTCTCTATTGCCAAGATTTTTATTTAACTAGGCAAGTCAGATACAAACAAATTCTTATTTACAATGACAGCCTAGGAACAGTGGGTTAACTGCCTTGTTCAGGAGCAGAACAACAGATTTGACCTTGTCAGCTCAGGGATTTGATCTAGCAACCTTTCGGTTACTGGTCCAACACTCTAACCAATAGGCTACCTGCCTAGCGGATGATCCATCCACTTGACAGGTGTGGCATATCAATAAGCTGATTTAACAGCATGATCATTACACAGGTGCAGTGGCGGATTTAAGTATAGGCGACACAGGCAGCCGCCCAGGGCGCAATCTTGCCAGGGGGGGCCCCCCAAAATTATCAGAAGGGTGATGTTTGCACGATCGGTTTTCTATCGCTCATTGGGGGGGGGGGCACCAAAATGATCAGAAAGGTGATGTTTGCGCGATCGGTTTTCTATCGCTCATTTGAGGGGGGGGGGGGGGGGGGGGCACGGGGGGCCCGCACCAAAATGATCAGAAAGGTGATGGTTGCGCGATCGGTTTTCTATTGCTCATGTGTCAGTGATATCATGTCACCATGTGGGACTGTGGGTCAATTAACCTTGTCGGCGTGGACGCCCTGATTCTAGATTGAGAGCTAGGCAGGTTACTGCCTGGGATGGTCTCCCACTCAGAAGTACGAGATGGGGAGGGGGGCGGGGGTAGGTTGACCTCAGGTCTCCTCACTGGAGCCCGAGGTTGGGGGAGCGGGAGAATCTATCAAATAGCGCACCTCTAACTTTGTACAGTACTAATGCAATTAGTCAAATCAGTCACACTATGAATTGTTACCAAATAAACCACAATTCATTCATAATACTGCAAACATTTAGTTTCACAGACATATTGTTGCATTTTTCTCTGGTTTGTGCAAAATGGTTAAGAATAATATAAAACTAGTCTGCACACCACCAAGGTGAACTGGTTTAGTCTTGACTCTTGGTTGACAGTATTAGGTGGATGGGGATGAACAAAAGCCTCATTCATAAAAAGAGAAAACATATTTAAAAAAGGAAAATCACCATGAGGATAAGAACAGAAGGAGTGAAAAAAACAAAGTATCATATTGCACAGTCCTCACCAGGATCATCTATTGATGCTCGAGTGCCAAATCAACACAATTTTTTTTCTATTTGTCTTTGTTACTTATTTTTTATATTTAAGAGTCTTATTTTGTATATATTTTTATATTTATATAGTTTATATAGTTTTATAGTTTTAAATGTTATGATTATTTATTTGTGTTGTTAGAAATGTCTGAATAAAAATGACAGTTAGTGCAGAATGGTGCAGAATGGTGCTTTTGTTTTTGTTGGCAGGGGGCTGAAGGGGGGAGCCACTCTAAAATGTGTAGTTTTCTTCACTCAATAGGGATTGTGCAATTGGCATGCTGACTGCAGGAATGTCCACAAGAGCTGTTTCCAGAGAATTAAAAGTGCATTTCTCTACCATAAGCCAACATTGTTTAAGAGAATTTGACAGTACATCTAACCGGCCTCACAACCGCAGACCACATGTAACCACTCCAGCCTAGGACCTTCACATCCAGCTCCTTCACCAGTGGGATCGTCTGTGGGATCGTTAGGAAACTGTGGGTTTGCACAACCAAATAATTTCTGCACAAACTGTCGGCCCATCTGCGTGCTCGTCGTCCTGACCAGATTCTTGACCTGATTGCAGTTTGGCATCATAACCAACTTCAGAAGCGAATGCTCGATGGCCACTGGCATGCTGGATAAGTGTGTTCTTCATGGATGAATCCCAGTTTAAACTCTACCGGGCAGATGTTGACGTCAACGTTGTGAACCGAGTGCCACATGGTGGCAGTGGGCTTATGATATGGGCAGGCACAAGCTACGGACAACAAACACAGTAGCATTTTATCGATGGCAATATGAATGCACAGAGATTCCGTGACGAGGTCCTGAGGCCCATTGTCGTGCCATTCATCTGCCGCCATCACCTCATGTTTCAGCATGACATTGCACAGACATATTGCACGTGTCGCAAGGATCTGTACACAATTCCTGGAAGCTGAAAATGTTCCAGTTCTTCCATGGCCTGCATACTCACCAGACATGTCACCCATTGAGCAAGTTTGGCTCTGGATCGACGTGTACGACAGCGTGTTCCAGTTCCCACCAATATCCAGCAACTTCGCAGCCCTTTTAGAGGAGTGGGACAACATTCCAGAGGCCATAATCAACAGCCTGATCAACTCTATGTGCTGCATGAGACAAATGGTGGTCACACCACATACTGACTGGTTTTCTGATCCACACCCCCACCTGTTTTATTAAGGTATCTGTGACCAACAGATGCATATCTGTATTCCAGTCATGTGAAATCCATATATTAGGGCTTAATTAATCTATTTTAATTGACTGATTTCCTTACATGAACTGCAACTTAGTCAAATCTTTTAAATTGTTGCATGTTGTATGAATATTTTTGTTCAGTGTATATATTTATTATTATAAAAAATATTCCTAATATTCCTGATTTTTAAAAATTGACAAAGTGATCCGTGGAATAAGTTTAGAATACAATACAATATAATGTAATATTATGAATCTACAATGTATGTTCTTAATCCTGGGCAACATGAGCCTGGAAGGCTCACAGGGATATCAGTACTCCACCAATTATACATTTTCAACTCAATACTTGTATTCCCCCAGAAAATCTCTCAAAATGTGTAGAATTGCAGGAAATTTGCTTCAAAAGTACAAGACTTTCCCAAGCTTACATCACACATGATGGATTGCCAGTGAAAAATAAAAATGATTCATCCCTGTGACTGCAGATGCATAGGCTACATTACTCAGTCAGGCCTACAACATCTTCAGATATATAGCCTACTAAAATGTTAGCCAATTTATCATAATTGAGGAATGCTGTTACAATATACTAGTATACAATCAATAGAGAAAATGTCCATTTGCATACCTGCCAATGCTATCAACTGCCTATCAACATTTTTGTTACCTAAAAACACAGCCTGGTCTCATATATATAACATAGTAAACGTAAATCCTCAGACAGAAGGTTATTTAAGGCAAAATTTAAAGGAAGGTGGTTGGTCGAAGTGGATGGGTGGGTGTATAACACGAAAGGTTGTTATCACTGACTGTCACGAATCTCGCCGAAGATGGTGCCTCTTCCTGTTCGGGCGGCGCTCGGCGGTCGTCGTCGCCGGCCTATTAGCTGCCATTGATTCCCTTTCCATTTGTTTCTGTTTATTGGGTTTAATTGGGTACACCTGTTTTGAGTTAGTGTTGTTTGTAGGCTATTTAAGGGCACTAGGCCCGCTGGGTATTTGTGCGGGCTTGTTCTCTGTTATTTTGGTGTATAAGTGTTATCTCATTATTTTCCGGACAATTTTAGTCTTGTGTATTTTGGACGGGTGGTTTCTTACGCCCTAGTGTTGGCATGTCCATGTCTCCGCTGTCGTTGGAATAAATAGATTCACGTACGATATTACCTGCTCTCTGCGTTTGACTCCTCCACCGCACCCTTTATAGAAGTCGTAACACTGACAACTTCAGCATTTTATCTAATTAGCAACTTTGCAATACTTACTACGTTTTAGCTACTTTGCAACTACTTAACATGTTAGCTAATCCTAACCCTAACCTTAACCATTTAATCTAACTCCTAACCTTAACCCCTTACCCTAGCCTTGCTTAGCCTTGCTAATGTTAGCCACCTAGCTAACGTTAGCCACAACAAATTGGAATTCGTAACATATCATTGGTATTGCAAATTCGTAACATATTGTAGGAATTGCAAATCTTAACATATCATATGTATTGTAATTTGCAATTTATAAATCGAAATGGATGATGGACATCCACAAATGTATGTATACTATAAGAAACATAACATATTAGGGAGACAAATTTACGTTTACTATGTTACGGTCTAGTCCAGGTTGAAAAAGAATGGGAATGAATTGAATCCAATGCTATTTATGTATTATTTTGTCTATAAGAAAACAAGTCAAATTGTGTCTGGGATAAATCTCTACACTCTGAGGTCGTCAGCGACTTTGATTATCATCACTTATAAAAACAATTAAATGGTCTATTTTAACCTAAAAAATGCAAACCTATACTTGCTTCTGGAATCAGATTCCTCAATGCTCACAAAAAAATACAGGTGTTCAGATTGTAAAGGATAAAGTAACTGTTTACAGTTAACACTTCAGCTACGGGTCTACTTTAGCCACGGCACGTAAGATAACCATGTGGCAGCTTCTCGTCAGAGATACATTTTGTTTACTTAAATACAACTCATTATCTTGAGGTGATGCTTTGTGTCACTACAGGGGCTTACATAGGTCACTAATGTTAGGCACACGTGAAGAGATAATGCTTGGAGATAACAGGAGGCTTTACTTCTGTGGATTATCATGTGTGCCAACACTAAGGGCTACAGTTGGCCACATATCCCAGTGGACAATAACAGAGCCAACACTAGACTCCCAACCTGGAATGTGATGTTAGATGCTGACTGATGGCTAAGTATCCTCATTTCATATGGCCAATGACAATATCTGGAGCTGCATCTAGTGGCTAAAGCTCCTACATTTGATAGCTATATTTAGTGTGCTAAAACACGATTCTTACTCTGATACCTAAACCTAGGGTTAATAGTTTGGCCAACGCAAGGACAAATACTGAGGATTACTTTAGCAGTCAAAGCCACTAATATTGGATTTTGGGGTTGCCGCTTCATGTAGATGTCAAAGACTTGACCCAATTATTGAAAACAACAAAAAGAGAAGAGACAAGAATAGATGGTCCAATCTTACAGAGCTAGATCACATATTGTCAGGTTCTCAGAGAGCCTCCTCGACTCCATACAAACAGGTTTTATCAATTCTTGAACAACAATACGATGTTGAGGTCTGGTATCGCAAGACAAGCACCCTTAAACTAGCACAGACAAAAAAAATCAGGGCAGACCATGCATGGCGAATTAAAATATACTAGCACATCTGAGGGATGATTCAGCAGGTGCCTCAGACATGATGAAAGTATATTTAAACAAAAGAAGCTCCCACTCACTAACACTTTAACGAATCGCTACTGTTCTGGCCTCATGTCTTGTCTCAAGTTTTATTAGTCGTATATGTACGGGATACACATGGTATACACATCCAACGAAACGCTTGCTTACAGCTTCATTAGCTCTGCTGAAGGCCGTAATTGTTAAAAATGTATATTGTGCAAAGGGTAGACATAGCCTTTACCAAATGGGCCAGGGCTTCACATAGCTCCTTGAGCACAGGTCTAAATAATAATTTCCCCAGTTCAGAGTCACACAACCTCCCCATCATGGAGACCTCCCCTGGCGTGCTTGACGACTTGTGATCTAATCGTGGTAACGACGGGGCATAGCTGGGCACCTTGACCTCAGCTGGGTGTGGGTGAGCAGGTTAAGCAAACATCCCTGGGCTGTGACAATCCGCCAGTCCTGTCAGCCAAATAGGGTTTTCAGGATGCAAACACAATGCTATTCATCAGCACTTAAGACCCACCATTAAATAAGTCAACTTACACTGATCAAAGAATAATTGTTTTTCTAAGGATACTGAGAGGTTGTCTAACCGTGCCTGTGCTGCATGGTTGGCCATGTGACAGTTTAACCATCACACACTGAATCAAAATATAGGTCAATCGTATTTACATTAGATTATATACCACATGCCTGTAAGTCGGTAACTAAATTTGAACACAAAGTTCCCAACAAACTTCTCAACATGAGCACAATGTATTCTCCACCCACCCTATTCCTTGAGAGAAGTTTTTTTAAATGTTGCATTCTGTTTTGCACAGGATTTAGCCCCCTCTCTCATCGGGGTCTGTTCTGATATCCTCCATTTGTAAAGAGAGGAAAAGCCTGGTCTTCCTGGATTAAGACTCCCCAGTGCTTTGCAGAGACACATGAATGGGATATAATGACAGTGAAATGCCATCATAACCCCCTGTGGCTCCTGAGGAAGAGATCCATAGGAGTTCGATTAGGCGTGTCAGTCTGATTACTATAGATCTGGTCTCTGACAAAGAGATACTGACGTTCATCGTTTACGAACTGTGATAATAGAAATCTCAGTAGGGCACGCCGGTTTAAAAGAAAAAATGTCAAGCACTCCTAAAATGACATTTCAATCGTAAATTATCTGCAATTGAACCATATGATATTCAGACAAATTTCAGGTCATTTGAGCGCAAACTTGAACATTGTCTCTGTCCAGCCTAGAGAAAAGTTTTTTAAATGTTGCATTCTTTTTACCTGACTAGATTTTCAAAGATGTCTAGAAATGTACACGTTTTGTGGTCTTGTAGGAAGCAATCACTCCCCTATTGACTACAAATTATCTATAACTGGCATAATAACTCACTAACTAGCAAAGGATATGAACAAAATGTGCACACATGGCTACACACAACTCTCGCTTTAATCTCAAAACAAGCACATCTACTCACCACCGCTCATGCTGTAAACACAGTCCAGTTCAAAGTAAATGACACAGATCCATATATGGTAATGGTCTATTTGCATATAGGCTTTCTGCAGCTCTGATTGTTTATGCCGCACTGGTCTGTGTAAAGTACGGGCTGAGTCTTGTGTGCCAATGCATAGAATCCTTCTCCGATGCGTTCTGCCTACAACAAAATCTCTTGCATAGTTTGTTTCATTTTCGGTATGTTGCATTGAATGTGGCTAAGATTGCATCGATTAGATCACAATTGCCACAGCAAAGAGAAACATTGAAAGTGTTAACAGGGAATACTCTAAAACAGTGGTCACTAACCTTTTCTGAGTCAAGATCACTTTCTGAGTCAAAATGCATGACTTAAAAAGCATAAGCCTATTTAACATTAACCAGTTAAAAATAGTACTGCAGCGATGAGGTTTGTGCAGTAAGATATAGGCCCAATACATTATCACCGCATTTGGACTTTTCTTTAATTGCCCTGCCAATGCATTGTGGTTTGGACATTTAAAACAATTATATTTCAACATTTGGGGTAGGATATATGATCACACCGGTAATACATCCTTGGTTGTATTACTTGTGAGGCACAGCTGAGTGAGCATACATTTAAATAATTTGCTTTTTATTTTACTTAGCTGATGGAGCATGCATCTGTTGGTCAGTCTCAGTGGAGGGAGAGAGAAGCAGACTGAGGGTCCGCATCTCAACATCCCTATGCTCTCCCTTTCCTACATGGACCAAAAAGGGACAACATCTTCCAGTTGATGGCGAAACTCAAGTCGCACCACATTATTTCTGCCTCATGCACAAATTCATGTTGTTACTCCTATGAACAGAGAGAGTAAAATATTCCTCAATATTAAAAAAGACCCAAGCTGCTAATAATAACAACACAAGCCTAAAGATACACTTTCTTACTCATTCATTACTGCTGCAGTGCTTGTAGCGCTGAGTGGAAATAGGAAGAATGTGCATTTTATGGCTTATAAAAGTGTTGAATACAAAGTGTTGACAGTGCTGAGTAAAAACCTAAACATGAATTCACTCATAAAAACAGCAGCTCTTTGCTGTATTCGTTGACAGTCTCTCTAGTCATGGTTTTAAATGTTTCACTTTGCTGTATTCGTTGACAGTCTCTCTAGTCATGGTTTTAAATGTTTCACTTTGCTGTATTCGTTGACAGTCTCTCTAGTCATGGTTTTAAATGTTTCACTTTGCTGTATTCGTTGACAGTCTCTCTAGTCATGGTTTTAAATGTTTTGAAATCTCACAGTATCAATTTTGCTGTAGCTTTCTTTTATGCCCGCTACATTACTGCGGACACGGTAATCTGAGCCATCCGATTGGCCAGCTATAGACCTATAGTGCACTTTTCCAGGCCTGCCTGGAAAGCAGAGCTTGTACCTTCAGATACATTAAATGGTTCAAAATGGCAACAGTTGCCTACCTGGCTAAATCGCCAACAGTCCGAGACTAATAAAAAAAAATAGGAACACAAGGCTATATTGTTGGGGTTTTTACAGAAATATTTAGCAACCGACTAGGAATGCCTTTGAGATCGAACGGGTGGTGACCACTGCTCTAGAGAGTTGAGTGAAGTTCAATCTCATGCTTCTCTGTGGGCTAATATTTCTTCTGCGCTGCAGTCCTGGGGAGCTGCGTGGCAGTCCTGGGGAGCTGCGCGGCAGTCCTGGGGAGCTGCGCGGCAGTCCTGGGGAGCTGCGCGGCAGTCCTGGAGAGCTGCGTGGCAGTCCTGGAGAGCTGCGTGGCAGTCCTGGGGAGCTGCGTGGCAGTCCTGGGGAGCTGCGTGGCAGTCCTGGGGAGCTGCGTGGCAGTCCTGGAGAGCTGCGTGGCAGTCCTGGGGAGCTGCGTGGCAGTCCTGGGGAGCTGCGTGGCAGTCCTGGGGAGCTGCGTGGCAGTCCTGGGGAGCTGCGTGGCAGTCCTGGGGAGCTGCGTGGCAGTCCTGGGGAGCTGCGTGGCAGTCCTGGGGAGCTGCGTGGCAGTCCTGGGGAGCTGCGTGGCAGTCCTGGGCTACTTTAGAGGGAACATTGCCTATGTGGGATTTGTAAGACAAAATCGAGGGCAGATTTATTACAACGAAAAACACACTTAAAACACACTAAAATAAATGGAACACAATCTTCCCTCATATAATTAACACAAAATAATGTTTACAACCACAAATAACAATAACTGTAGCGACCCTGAGTTTCTAAAAGTGTATTTTGACTTCAGCATGCTTTTGTGGCTGTGTCGATGCCACATAGAGCTATGGGCCAGAAGGTTGGGGGTTTGCCGACCATCACAGACGAGCTCACTCTCCCTGCCTGTTTCATTACACTGCGATCAGAGACGGCTGCAGACAATGATCAGCTAGAGGGAAATAAGATTTTTAACATTTTGATGCAATATTTATAATTGTATAAAATATATGCAACAAATTTTCCACCAACAGGTTTCTGTGCCAATGCAACACACAACCAATAAACAAACCATACTGACTTTGGGCACTTCAATATCATGGTTTGCGTTTTCAACACCACAATAAATAGACTATGTCAATCTCGACAAACAGAAAATACATACCTCTCTACCTTGTAGGCTTACCCAGTATTGAATTCTTTGCTTGACAATCTCCGATTGTAATTAAACGTTTTGGCTGCTGCACAGTTTAGATTGATTGATTATATTTGTCAGTAAAAAAAAGACATATAGACTGTACAAAGTGTTTAAAATTGACCTGGATTGCACAAAGTCTGGGACTTATTTCCATTGTGGTCCCTATTTAAAAAAAACATAAATACATGTACAATTACATAGATACAGATACATTACAGCGATAGAGAGGAAAAAATGCTTGACCTCCAGGTGAGTATGAGGGGGGAGTTTAAGTAGAATTGTTACAAGCTTGTTTTGGCTGGTCTGTTTATTCTTTAGATGTTTGGGGCTACTGGTGAACCATGATGTGCAGGCATAATCAAAGTGACACTGGACTAGCACACTAGCTAGGCTTCCATCCAATTGGCAACAGATTTTCATGTGAAGATTAAAAAAGGAACATTAAAAACAATATGTCATTTCAGAGTTTCCTTTAGGAGATTTTTGCGCCGGACAACATCACAGGGAAGATTTTTATTTAGCGAGATTTGAGAAATTTACATCCATATGCATTCAGATCCAACAGGCCATTTAAAAAAGCCTTTAACATATGAAAAAAACACTATTCCTTATACTTCGATGTGCAGCATATGCAGAATTTTATAGCCAATTTTTTAGAATTGTTTTTAGGCTACTTTCCTAAAACAATAATTGTCCAACTCACGGTTCAGCTGTCAGAGATTTCCACACTACATGTATCAGGGCATTGCATGCATAGGCCTATAGGCCTAGGTGTCCACTATATGATATTAACATTTTAATAAATATACACTACCTTTCAAAAGTTTGGGGTCACTTAGAAATGTCCTTCTTTTTGAAAGAAAAGCACATTTTTTTGTCCATTAAAATAACATCAAATCAGAAATACAGTGTAGACATTGTTAATGTTGTAAATGACTATTGTAGTTGGAAACTGATTACTTTTTATGGAATATCTACACAGAGGCCCATTATCAGCAACCATCACTCCTGTGTTCCAATGCCACGTTGTGTTAGCTAATCCAAATTGATCATTTTAAAAGGCTAATTGATCATTAAAAAACAATTTTGCAATTATATTAGCACAGCTGAAAACTGGTCTGATTAAAGAAACAATAAAACTGTCCTTCTTTATACTAGTTGAGTATCTGGAGCATCAGCATTTGTGAGTTCGATTACAGGCTCAAAATGGCCAGAAACAAAGACTTTCTTCTGAAACTTGTCAGTCTATTCTTGTTCTATGAAATGAAGGCTATTCCATGCGAGAAACTGCCAAGAAACTGAAGATCTTGTACAACGCTGTGGACTACTCCCTTCACAGAACAGCGCAAACTGGCTCTAACCATAATAGAAAGAGGAGTGGGAGGCCCCGGTGCACAACTGAGCAAGAGGACAAGTACATTAGAGTGTCTAGTTTGAGCAACAGACGCCTCACAAGTCCTCAGCAGGCAGCTTCATTAAATATTACCCGCAAAACACCAGTCTCAACGTCAACAGTGATGAGACAACTCTGGGATGCTGGCCTTCTAGGCAGAGTTGCAAAGAAAAAAACATATCTCAGACTGGCCAATAAAAAGAAAAGATGGGCAAAAGAACACAGACACTGGACAGAGGAACTCTGCCTAGAAGACCAGGGGTCGCCTCTTCACTGTTCACAGGTGTGATGGATGCTGATAATGGGCCTCTGTACCCCTATGTAGATATTCCATAAAAAATCAGCCGCTTCCAGCTACAATAGTCATTTACAACATTAGCAATGTCTACACTGTATTTCTGATCAATTTGATGTTATTTTAATGGACAAAAAATTTGCTTTTCTTTCAATAACAAGGACATTTCTAAGTAACCCCAAACGTTTGAACGCTACTGTATATATAGGCTATATAAAAAGGAAGAGAAGCTTATGCCTAACCCCAGAGAGATAGAAAGAGATAGAGATATGCTGGTAGCATGCTACGTCACTGACATGCATTTCTTTATGTCAGATGGCTACTGCTTCTGCTATACAGATATAGACGTAGAGAAGGAGGCTAAATCGTTAATTTTCGATCAGAATATTTTGTATAAAGATAAGAGTTATATTTCTTATATTATAGGAGTAACTCTGGTCTTTCTCACATCAAATTCAACTGTCGGAGACAGCTTGAGCGTCAGGGCTGCACTGCCTTTATATCAAAGGCCTGCAGTAGCTATAGCTTAATAATAGCCACACTATACCAAACCTTCACAAATGTTTCTAAACTTTATTAGAGTAATATCAAAGGTAAGTCAAGCCATTGTTTATATGAAAAATACGAGCAGAAGAGCAAATGTAAACCAGGGAAAAAATGCACTACCCTCCCCTGGGCCCAATAAATTAAAAAAACACACAACCCTCCCCAAAGCAAAAACAGAAGTTTGACAACCCTACCCTATTTTAGAACACCCCTCCCTCCAGTACATTCACCCCTCCCTCCCTCCCTCCCTCCCTCCCTCCCTCCCTCCCTCCCTCCCTCCCTCCCTCCCTCCCTCCCTCCCTCCCTCCCTCCCTCCAGTACATACATATCTGTCCCTAAGGACAAGGTCATAAAGACATGTTTGTTTTGTGTAAACACAACTCTTTTTTATTTATTTTTTAAAGCCTCCTTGAAGTCAAGATGAAATTCAAGACTAAACAGCTTTACAATCTTACTGGATCAGATTAGATTCAACCCCCAAACAACCGCTAGCGTTTATGGCGTTTGGCCAGTTACTGAAAGGTTGCTAGTTTGAATCGTCGACCGACAAGGTGAAAAATCTGTCGCAGTTAACAATGTCAGACCTTGGCCGTGACCCCACTCTCCGAGGGTGTTTCAGGGAGAGTTGGGATATGCAAAAAAAGACATGACTAATTCACACATGGGTGCACACTTGTACATGTGTGAAATAAGGCTCAACCACCAAATTATTGTTATTATTATTCACCAACGCAACACTCTCAAGCCATTTCTCCTGAATAACTGCCTTATGTTTTAAATTGAAACTTCCCATTTAGCTTGACTAGCTACAGACCATCACATAATGATACAGATACAGTACACCAAGGCCTGAAACTAGTTTAGCCTTCTTGCTCCTTCTGCATTTAAAAGCAACATTATCCCCATCTAACTACATCCATTCATTCATACCCATTTCCATGAAAGTGTCTTCCCCTTTTACTGTTCGCTGATGGTCTGTTTGTAAAATATAATCTTTCATTCTCTCAATGCTTTCAAAGCTTGTGCGGGGACCATTCAGGATCCTGTGATCAGTGTGTTATCATCTCTGTAACCTATTCCATCTGGCTCTGAGACAGTGAAGGCACTCCCAGCGTCTCTCCATAGTTAAACCCCTATTGGAAGAATATGAAGTACACTAAATTAGGATTTAAACATCTTGCAACAACATGCATTACAAAAAATATTGTTATTTATGTCTGTTGTACTCATTTGGGCAAACACTGAATATCAAAATTGTGGCATTGGGATTTGAAATGATTTAGTTAAATGTGAAAACATGAAGCTGTTTTTGTTTTTGTTCCATCAAGAAAGACCCAGGTAGGCCTACGTCACTTCAAAACAGAAAAAGAAAACAACCACCAAAGAAGATATTCAAATCAATCTCTTCTTTGGCTAAAACCCCTCTTTAAAAACAATGGTGAAAAATAGAAGAACTACTGGGGTTATTCTGTTTTCGGTTTTTCTGGAATCCAAATAAACATTTTTAAATCTTGAAGCAGCTTGTAGCTGCACTCTGGTCATTATAGAGTGTGTTCCCTCCAGCACGTACATGAACTGCTGCCCCAGGGTTCAATCCCACAGAAAATCCCTCTGGTTTATGCATCCATGTAAATACCCTATGCGAACCTTCAAAATACTGTGATTGCTATTGACTCCCACAATTGCATTATAGACCCCTGAACAACAGAAAAAAATGATCCCTTATCCAATTTTGTTAACTTGATTCCAATCAGGAAAAATATACTGCTGCAAACCAGGACTACACTGCTAAACAGCAGTGAAGACTCCCGAGCTACAATGAGATTTGACCATTTGTTTTTGATAACAAATGTTAAATATCTTCAAACCAGTAGTTTGGCAAGGGGTTACTGATCAGTGATGTAATGGTACAAAAATAGGTGGGTAAACTCCGATTGCCGGTCGCGGTGAAAAATGTAACGCTCCCCATACATTCAATGCATTTTCCCACAGAAGGTGGGGAAACACTCTAACAAAATAAAAAAGGTGTATAAAAGGTGTTGACGTGCGTTTAATGCTACTGATATACAGTGTCCCTTTAGGCCTAGATTACTTGTCACTGAACATCTTGACTCTAGGTCAAAAGGGTCAAGTTTGGCATTTGACAGTGGTAGTACATACATTAGTAGTATAAGTTGTAGTTTTATTTCTTGTGAGCCTCTCAGACTACAACCCAGTAGAAAGCGTGAGACAGCACACTGCCCTTACATTTTCCCTAAATAGTATGATAGAAAAGTCCACTTAACATCAATTGGCGAACTACTATTTACAATCACCATCAAATCACCATCAGTCAGTTTTCTGGGACATCTGCAACCCATGACAATCAAAGGAAGGAAAGACCTCAATCAGTGATCATACATGTGATCATCAAAGCTAATGAAAGTCTCTCTGCTTAGGGAACAGCAAACTGCCCTGTCTAACAGACTGTGGAACAGAGGTGAACATATGTCAGAGTATGGCAATTCCACACTAACAGAATGATGTTGAGATTTTTCATTTGAAAATGTATGGCAAACAAAAACTCAATGATTTCAAACCATACAACTCAATGCACAGGACGACTTTTAACAATTTCCTCTTACAATTGTACATAAATACATTTACTTGAAGAACAAGTATGTTTGTTTGGTAACAGAATGACATCACGAATCTCAGCATCACCCTGTTACCTTGGAATTCCCCAGTACACGCTGACTGAACACATGCAAACAAGTTTCCTCGCGTGCACACACACACACACCACTGTACCGTAACATTATGCCGTTAAACAGAAACAAACTGTAAACATACACACACACACACACACACACACACACACACACACACACACACACACACACACACACACACACACACACACACACACACACACACACACACACCACACACACACAGCTGTGCCTTCACCCTAGAGAAAAAATACTCCAAACAGGATAACACACATGAACACATAACAGGAAAAAAAAATAACAACACTGTCTCTATATATGAGCTGTCTAATGAGCTGTTGCTTGTTGAGATGCCTTACAATGAGCATGACTTACATCCTGCTGACAAAAACTATAAGAAGAGCATGTTTTGTACTGCCCTGTTGACATGAAACAAAAGCAGGTTGAGTAATGTATACTAAACGCCACATGCCACAATTTCAAATATTTTGCTGAGTTACAGTTCATATAGGGAAATCAGTAAATTTAAATAAATAAGACCTTAATCTATGGATTTCACATTACTGGGCAGGGGCGCAGCAATGGGTGGGTCAGGGAGGGCATAGGCCCACCCACTTGAGAGCCATGCCCAGCCAATCAGAATGAGTTTTTCCTCACAAAAGGGCTTTATTACAGACAGAAATACGATCCCCTAGGGGAAGAGGCCGGATGTGCAGGTCCTGGTCTGTGGGTGTGCGGCCGGTTGGACGTACTGCCAAATTCTCTATAACAACATTAAATTCTCTGGCAACAGCTCTATTGGGCATTCCTGCAGTCAGCATGCCAATTGCGCAGTCCCTCAAAACTTGAGACATCTGTGGCATTGTGTTGTGTGACAAAGCTGCACATTTTAGAGTGGCCTTTTACTGTCCCCCTGAAAGGTGCACCTGTGTAATGATCGTGTTGTTTAATCAGCTTCTTGATATGCCACACCTGTCAGAATGTTCATTAACAGGGATGTAAACTAATTTGTGCACAGAATTTGAGAGGAATAAGCTTTTTGAACATATGGAACATTTCTGGGATCTTTTATTTCAGCTCGTGAAACATGGGACCAACACTTTACATGTTGCGTTCATATTTTTGTTCAGTGTAGTAAATAAAGCAGGACAATTTTGTAATCAAAACAGACATGGTTTTGTTATCCCATGTTACAGTAAAAACACAATGAAATGGGTTGGAAAGAACAGTCCCAATCAACTCACAGATACAAACAGAGATTACAGGATAATCTGAATGCATGTTTTCCATGTAACAAACACATACAATGGAATTGCCCAGAAAAGATGGTCAGGACAACAATAGAAAAGTGATTAAAAAAAATAAAAAAAATCACATTTGATTATATTTATATTTATTTATTATATATATATTTATTTGATTATAATAGTGATGAATAGTGTGAAAAGACAAATAGTGTTCTTCAGGTGTGTGAAGTATCCGAATGTACCATTCAGACCAGGGGTGTCAGACTCATTCCATGAGGGCCTAGTGTCTGCTGGGTTTTTGTTTTTTCCTTTCAATTAAGACCTAGACAACCAGGTGAGGGCAGTTATTTACTCATTTGTGACCTTAATTCATCAATCAAGTACAAGGGAGGAGCGAAAACCTGCAGGCACTCGGCCCTCTGAGTATGGCTCATGTGCTTTAGAATCATCACTGCTATCCCCTATCCCCTAATCCATATTCCCTATACCCTATCCCCTATATGATTGCTGAAGCTCACCCAGTCATTCCACAGTATAAAGAGGTAGAGTATTGTGCCAACAGTGGAGGCAAAAGGTACTGCAATGCCAGCAGCCGCCTCAATCTATGAATCATGTCTAGCACTTTACAGTAGATGGAGGGAGTCAGTTCATCCATAAATGATAGCATCCTCAGAGGACTGGCCTATTGACTACTCATGAGGTTCAGTAATGTCAGTCTATTGGAGAGACTCACCAGACCACTGCAGGCTATATATCTGGAGATGTTTCCCACCCAAAACATTAATATACAACATCTACTGTGTATCAGATCTGGAAACTCATTCACACTCAACATAGTTAAACATAGTGTCATGGCTGTCAATGTACTGAACCATTAAGTCTTCTAATGGTTTGGTCTGGAGGAGAGAGTGTCCCCTACTGAACCCATACCACTACAATCTGCTCAGTTGCCTTTCCAGACATTTGATTTCAAACCTTACTTTGACCCATTCACAATACATTGACAATGGGTCAGTCTGTTCTACTAATCATTTAGAAAAGAGCTATATAGTAGACTACCGAGAGGTTTTGAAGATTAAGTGGAGATTTGCCAAATGCTCGCTTGAAAGGATGCCCCACACCTTCACACATTTAGGCCCTCCATGACTAGGAGGTCAATCTCTAAATTGCTTCGTGCTAATCACACCCCACAGACAGCACTCATGCAACAGTAGCATGTTGGATAACTCTCCAAACCTGGCACTAATGTGCTGTATGACAGCACAGCAAACATGTCATCAGCGGGCTACTTACAATTACAGGGGAATCCTATTAAGTTTTACAGTACATTTCAATGATTCTTTTAACAGATGATCCTCTCTAACATAACCAACTTACAGCTTCCACCACAGATGCATTGCAAACAAATAATTATGTGTACACTGGCAGCAAGAAAGTACATGATCAAATCTGTACATTAACTTGTTCATGTCCATACCCAGGATTTAAACAGGTGACTGATATAAGCCAACATCTAAAAGTGAAACAACAGGAACCAACCTATGGGAAAGTATGTGGACTGTACTCACAGGGTTCAGGCTCGTCACAGTAAAGCCTGTGTCGTCATGATGCTGCCTCAGAATCACCATGAGGCCCTGGATTTCAAACGTCATCCGATCCAATATGATGTCACATAATTCCTTCTCTGTTGGTAATGGACCGCACCAAGAGCACAACTCATCCCAGCAACTGCCATAGGCACAAAAGTGGGGAGAGTCCAGCTGATCAGTTATCTACTGTCTGGTGGTGTGGTCTCAGCTGGGTTAGGGGAAAGAGGCACAGCCCAACAGAGCAGCCCACTACACTGTCAGGCAGTCAGTCAGACAGGGTTGACCTGGGTCATGTAGCGTCCCACTGGGCGACCTGGTGGCTCCATTCTGACACAGAGCATGAGACTCACCCGCCCAGTCATCCAGACAGGGAGGAGCAGCACTGGGGTTCTGAAGGAGAGGACGACAACCTCACATCCCCCCCTTTTCATAATTCAAGAAAGAGTCCCCTGTGGTTAGTCTGTCATGTTTTGGGAATGAGCCCTACTGTAGTGACTCAAGATGAAATGTTTCAAATCTAAAGAATATCATAGTTTCCCTGATCATTTCTTCATATTAAATCATGGATCATAAAAGCATCACAATGTGACGAAACTGCAATTCATAAGCACACACAATGAGGAGATAGTAAATGCTCGATTGAGGCTTTTATCTGTCAATACACAATGTATTCTTAATGAGAATACCACTCAGCATTTGACCCTCGGTGACCTTTACAGTAGCACGTCAAGTCCTGTCTGGATCAAACTCTTGATTCTTTTTCCCACCAATTTTTTTTCTTCAGGAAAATACAATTCCTAACTCCTTATGTATTTGTATCATTTGGATGACAGGATAGGAGCAGTGATACAGAGTAGTAGAGGGAGAATAAACAACTAGGCCTTATGCGGGGATCAACCGGGATCCCCGCTGCAGGGGGGAGTATATGGTTCTGGTGTTTCCGAAGGTTTAGTTTATTAGGAACCCCATTAGCTACTCTTCCTGGGGTCCACATAAAACATACAAATACATGACAAAGTACAGAGCAGTAATAGACAATAACAAGATAAATTACATTAACCCCCCCCCCCCCCCCCACCAAAATGTACAAAATAAAAAGATATATAGGAATGTCTCCAGGGGACAATAAAATACTATTTACACACTATTCACATATGCTGTATATATTCTTAAATACAGTACAGTTAAATGACATCTTTAGAAAGACGAGAGGTGTTACTCACTCGACCAGACTCCACAAACTGATCCACAAACTGTTGATTCTAACCAGAGCTGGAGCTAATCATATTTTAATTTGAATCACATAAAGCATTAGGACTGTAATGGATGTAATCTATCAGCCGTCACAAATGCACTGATCTTTAAATGTCTATCTGTAGTGTACACAGTGTACACTTCTATTTATAGCCTCTAAGTGGGTTAATCCTTGTTACGTAACATTTACAACTTGGAGGGAAGACATTTAAATGGGACTCTCCCTTACACCATGCTGCCTCCTCAGAGCATGTTGTCATATCAACCTATGTCAATGTCTTCGCATTCCGTACTGGACTGGTACCCTAGGGGCAAGCAAGCCAGCTACACTTTGAAATACAACCAGAAATGGCAAGTTTCTATGTGTAGCTTGTTTGTATATCGAGACATTTTTTGTCAGAGTGTGACAATCTATATTTGTGGACATTTCGGTAATGCTCGACTTGAAGACCTAATACTTTAAATTACTTGCTATTAGCATGTATAAAGGAAGGTTAAAATATATAATTTTGTCAAGACCTAGTAGGTCACTGACTGGCATCATCCTTCATGCAACAGTTATGCCATATCAGCATAAACCTCCAGCCACTGTCCCACATCATGCATTATAAACCAACTCAATGCCATGTCTGTGAGCCAACATCATGTTACACAAACGCTCCATCAAATCTTCAGATCTGCCAACACCATCCACACAAACAAACACACAGCTAGGGGTTACCACCTTGCATTTTGTAACAAGGGACTGTAGATAAATAAACTTACACTAAATATTAAGCTTGCACTGAATGTGGTGCAACGCATCAAATGCATACATTAATTTAGAAAATTGCATGCAGTCTTTGCTAATAACACAAAAACAAGCACCCATGAATTACTTCAAATTCCACATATCCTGGAAATCCCTTTAGTGCTTTGATTGAGACAAGCCATATGTTCATTCAGTTCACTGTGGATGGCTATATGGGAGGCACTGAGGGTATGTGTATATGTTCACAGTGAGGACAGTCCAAGGGGAGAGAGGGGTGCCTACATGAGTAGTTTAATGGCGCTAAGCCCCCTGCATTCCTGACAGGCACAGTTCTGCTTCAGTGAGTTGGCGACCCTGACCCGAGTGCGATTAGGAGATCATTAGTGGTGGGGAGTAACAGACACACTGTCTCTGTGCCAGACTGTAGGGGTGGGCTGTTAGCATTGTGTGGAAGGCAGGCGTGGAGAACACACTGAGAGACGAGCTTGGCTGGGGGCTTTTAGTGCCCTGCGGCTGTTCAGGTTGAGAGGAGGACCCCCTGGCAGAGCTGGGAGTCTTCAGGCTCCACCAGCAGCCATCATGGAAACATTCCCCTCTTTTCACATTCCCGGACAGGCACAACCTACGGGCTGAGCTGGGTCGGCGGCACACATTGCTTTAGTGGCGTTCCAGAATAGGCGGTGTTAAAAGGGGCCTGTCTTTCATCCATTGGTGTTTTTAGCGCACCATGGGGATTAAGATTCTGTTTCCTGTGGATCTGGTTCAGGTTGGGTGGAGGACATGTCCCAGAACGTTTCCCAAACCCCCTTCTGTTTTGTGATCTAATGCTTACAGGCACCAAAGACAATAAACGGTCTAAAAAAGGACACACCTGGGCAGAAACTGCAGGTACGATATTCTGATCTCATCTGCTATTAGTCAAATCCAACAGTAAAGATAAATGAGTATTCCACTGTGTGTAGAGGATTTTCATTTCTTTTTCTTTTTCCCCCTTTTTTGTGGTATCCAATTGTTGTAGTAGCTACTATCTTGTCTCATCGCACAACTCCCGTAGGGGCTCGGGAGAGACGAAGGTTGAAAGTCATGCGTCCTCCGATACACAACCCAACCAAGCCGCACTGCTTCTTAACACAGCACGCATCCAACCCGGAAGCCAGCCACACCAATGCGCCGGAGGAAACACCGTGCACCTGGCCACCTTGGTTAGCGCACACTGCGCCCAGCCCGCCACAGGAGTCGCTGGTGCGCGATGAGACAAGGACACCCCTACCGACCAAGCCCTCCCTAACCCGGGCGACGCTAGGCCAATTGTGCGTCGCCCCACGGACCTCCCGGTCGCGGCCGGTTACGACAGAGCCTGGGCGCGAACCCAGGAACTCTGATGGCACAGCTGGCGCTGCAGTACAGCGCCCTTAAACACTGCGTTTTTGATCTTCACAAACCCATGAGGTAGAGATGAAGTCAGGCAGCCAAACATGATGTACAGTTATTCAAATAGTAAACTTGAGTAAAATGGTAAAGTGAGTCTAACACAGTGGGGGTATTGTCCACTTCTCTTACGCAACTGACAGGCAATCAGATTATGATATCAAGTGGTCTGTTCCAATCCACATTCTGATTAAAGCAACACAGTACGTGGTTGGGAGTCACATGATAAAGTCACTTGAATGAGAGTGCATAAAATTATAAGTAAAAGCAGAGGGAATTTTTCTGCAGAGAAGCTTACTTGTTTTTCCACCATTTCCTTGGGTATTTGGGGAAAGGTGAGATACAGTTCATATGAGGAAATCTGTCAATTTAAATAAATTCATTAGGCCCCAATCTATGAATTTCACATGACTGGGAATACATCTGTTGGTCACAGATACCTTAAAAAAAAAATGGGCCTCAGGATCTCGTCATGTTAATTCTGTGCATTCAAATTGCCCATTGATAAAACGCAATTGTGTTCGTTGTCTGTAGCTTATGCCTGCCCATACCATAACTCCACCGCTGCCAGAGGGCACTCTGTTGACATCATCAAACAGCTCGCCCACACGACACCATACACGTGGTCTGCGGTTGTGAGGCCGGTCGGACGTACTGCTAAATTCTCTAAAACGACATTGGAGGCGGCTTCTGGTAAAGAAATGAACATTCAATTCTCAAGGCAACAGCTCTGGTGAACATTCTTATAGTCTGCATGCCAACTGTCGTAGGTTATGCCTGCCCATACCATAACTCCATCGCCACCATAGGACACTCTGTTGACATCGACGTTGACATCATCAAACAGCTCGCCCACACGACACCATACACGTGGTCTGCAGGTTGTGAGGCCGATTGGACGTACTGCTAAATTCTCTAAAACAACATTGGAGGCGGCTTATGGTAAAGAAATTAACATTAAATTCTCTGGCAACAGCTCTGGTGGACATTCTTACAGTCAGCATACCAACTGAACGCTCCCTCGAAACTTGAGACATCTGTGGGTTTGTGTTGTGTGACAAAACTGCACATTTTAGAGTGAAATTTTTAACAGATTTACGCACAAAATTAAAGAGAAATAAGCTTTTTTGGTGTATG
The DNA here is from genome assembly GCF_013265735.2 of Oncorhynchus mykiss. Taxonomy (NCBI): domain Eukaryota; kingdom Metazoa; phylum Chordata; class Actinopteri; order Salmoniformes; family Salmonidae; genus Oncorhynchus; species Oncorhynchus mykiss. The sequence goes on from NC_048565.1 coordinate 79,608,795, forward strand.
GAACATTTCTGGGATCTTTTACTTCAGCTCATGAAACATGGGACCAGCATTTCACGTTGCGTTTATATTTTTGTTCAGTGTAGTATGTTTTCCTTCATCCAATGTGACAGCTATGCTTTCATAGCATATCTGAGACTTGGGTTGTTCGCTGAGGGCTAGCACAAGTTCACACCAGCTGTGCCCCCTTTAACACCCCACCAAGAGCTTCTTTCACCGCGTGGTAGTCTAGACATTCCAGGAAGCACAGCTCCATTCACACAATAACGCCTTTCTTTTTACAAAACAAAAGCTCAACTGATTTGGCTGACAGATGTCAAAACAGAAATGACACAGAACAGAAGAAGAATCGGACATCTACAGTATACAGTCATTCAGCCCATCTGTGCAACTTGAGAGCTGCAGTGGCCTACACAATTAATGCTTGACAGATATATGAATTGGACTGATAAGTGTGAGGAAGATAATGGGAATTCAGAAAAATAGAATGAACATGGACACGCACACCCCCTCTGGACAATATACCAAAGAAAAACCAATTACCAAAATGTACTCAAATTGCAATTGTCTGCAAAAAAACAACAGTATTACAAGTCCTTACAGCTGGACTCACTGTGAGAAATTAATTTTGGAAGTCCATCTCAATGTTTTATTAATAAATATAGAGTGCATTCGGGAAGTATTCAGACCCCTTGACTTTTTCCACATTGTTACTTTACAGCCTTGTTATAAAATGTATTAAATTGTCCCCCCTCATCAATCTATACACAATACCCCATAATTACATAGCAAAAACAGATTTATAAAAAATTTAAATAAGAAATATCAAAATGTACATAAGTATTCAGACCCTTTACTCAGTACTTTGTTGAAGCACCTTCAGCAGCAATTACGCTGCCAAAGGTGCTTACAAGTTTGGCACACCTGTATTTGGGGAGTTTCTCCCATTCTCTGCAGATCCTCTCAAGCTCTGTCAGGATGGATGGGGAGCGTTGCTGCGCAGCTATTTACAGGTCTATCCAGAGATGTTCGATCGTGTTCAAGTCCGGGCTCTGGCTGGGCCACTCAAGGACATTCAGAGACTTGTCCCGAAGCCACTTCTGCGTGGTCTTGGCCGTTCAGCTTTCTCTTGATCCTAACTAGTCTCCCAGTACCTGCCACTGAAAAACATCCCCAGAGCATGATGCTGCCACCACCACCATGCTTCACCGTAGGGATGGTGCCAGGTTTCCTCAAGACGCGATGCTTGGAATTCAGGCCAAAGAGTTCAATCTTGGTTTCATAAAACCAGAGAATGTTGTTTCTAATGGTCTGAGTCCTTTATGTGACTTTTGGCAAATTCCAAGTGGGCTGTCATATGCCTTTTACTGAGTAGTGGCTTCCGTCTAGCCACTCTACCATAAAGGCCTGATTGGTGGAGTGCTGCAGGGATGTTTGTCCTGCTGGAAGGTTCCCTCATCTCTACATAGGAACTCTGGAGCTCTGTCAGGGTGACCATCGGGTTCTTGGTCACCTCCCTAACCAAGGCCTTTCTCCACCGATTGCTCAGTTTGGCCAGGCGGCCAGCTCAAGGAAGAGTCTTGGTGGTTCCTAACTTCTTCCATTTAAGAATGATGGAGGCCACTGTTCTTGGGGACCTTCAATGCTGCAGAAATGTTTTGGTACCCTTCCCCAGTTCTGTGCCTCGACACAAACCTGTCTCTGAGGTTTACAGACAATTCCTTTGACATCATTGCTTGGTTTTTGCTCTGACATGCACTGTCAACTGGGGCCTAAATATAGGGGCCTTTCCAAATCATGTTCAATCAATTGAATTTACCACAGGTGGACTCCAATCAGGTTCTAAAAACATCTCAAGAATGATCAATGAAAACAGGAGGCACCTGAGCTCAATTTCCAGCAAAGGGAAGGGGTCTGAATACTTACTGTATGTTGAGAGAAGCTGTAAATATACACCCTATAGACCTCAAACTCATCTCTGGATCTTGAAGCCAGTTTCACTGCGTTTTTCATTGTTCCCCTCTAATCAGGGACTGATTTAGACCTGGGACACCAGGTGGGTGTAATTATCAGGTAGAACAGAAAACCATCAGTCTCCAGACCTCGTAGGGTAAGAGTTGAATACCCCTGCCCTATAGCCTTCACACAGATAACGTGCTTCTGATGGGATGTCTGAGCATCAAGTGTCAGGCATTTAGAGTGAAATGAATGTAGCTTTAGGAATACACTTTAGACAGGTGCAAATAATGCATTGAAAACAGCCTCTGTCAGCAGCTTTCCAAGCAGCACTGCTGATATCATTTCTATGCCACCAATGTATGAGACATTCCAGTCATTTTTGGGGGATGAAACAAATGAGAAATTACAGTTTGAGTAAGTAGTTATAACAGTGGTGCTGTAATGATTCTATAATCATATAAGGGGTCAGGGATGAGCCACTCCAGCCCTCGGGGGCCTTATTGGTGTCACACTTTAGCCCCAGCCAACACACGACTCCAATAATCAACTAATCATGTTTTTCAGTTTACAATTAGTTTAAATCAGCGTTGTTTATTAGGGATGGAGAAAAGGTGTGAAAACACTCCGGCCCCACGGACTGGAGTTGCCCATTCCTGCCCTAAGGCATCTAGTTTTTTTTAAACTACTGAAACGTGAGATAACTAGACAACTTCTGTCTGAAATGTTCTATTATGCTAATCTTTGAGACCCCTATGGCATGCATACTTGACTTAATTTGTTAGCTTTACATCTCCTTTCAACTCAGCAAATTGGTGCATTTGATAACAGATTATGCCTTAATGTCGTGTCATGGTTTCTCAAGGTCCAGATAGAACATTGTGAATTAAATGTCTACCAAAGAAATACTTTCTCGAAGGCTTTTAAATAAAACATTAAAAATAATATTAGTATAGGCCTCCTTGCCTATATGTCGACTTTGATGTTTTGTCAGAAAACAATATATTTTACAATTGAGACTTCTGGCCCTGTGGCGAATGGAATTTACTATGGATGTCTTACCTTTCACAAAGAAACCTTTGGGTTTAGCCTAATGACACAAAGTTGAATAGCCCAAATGTGCCTACAGCTTCTTCACGTTCACTATAGAATATAGACTCAGAGAAGTCTTTCTTTACCATTGGTAATTTATCTGTGCAATGGATTACCACAGTATAAGTCATAATACCCATAACACCTAGTGATCAAACAAGGAACTGGTTCCAATTGTTTTCCACCATTCATTTTTCCCATAGGGGATTTTAGAAACACTTTAAAAAAGAGGTCTGTTTTGTATAGACTTACCCTGGCTGGACGTTTTGATAACTGTGGAAATCTCTGAAGGACAAGATTACTTTTATATATTCGCCTGTCCTTACGCCCCCAAAATGTAACGCCAATTAGCTGCTAAAATGGCTGTCATAAAGAACTACAAATGCCACGGTGACACATTGGTGCGACAGGAAACAAGCTCTAAAGAGAGCATGTTTAAAACATGAGAAAATGAACAAGAAAATAACCTTCTGATGTTGCCCATCCATGAGACTATAATTTGGGCTAACTGATATGAGTCATATATTAAGTACATAGGGAACATGTTCCAGTTTTAGACTGAATATCATATTTCCCTACATGCCCTTGTATAGCCCCTCTTTTTTGGTTATTGTGATGTGCTTAAAAAAAAAAGAGTTAAATACCAGACTGTTTTACGCTGCGCTATACATGCAGTAAGCTGGCGACTTCGCAAGGCTAATTTTATTTAGCCAAACGCAAAATGAAAATGTACAAATGTTCCAAACACACCATTGTATGAAAGACTGTAAACATGAAATTAAAACAAAACTCAAAAAGAAAAACAAATTCAAGAGGAATGTGTTTATTACATGCCAGACAATCATCTCCTATATGCTTCAATTTTATTTATGATACTCTTCACCATTCACCCTCAACATCTCAACAGGTAGCCCATGGAAAGTGTTTTTTAATCTTAAAGCTTCGATTGGAATATTATGTTGGAACATTAAAGTAGGCCTAACTGCATTTTTAAAAATGCAGACAGCTGACAATTCTCATCCCACTGAGTCACCAAACTCATTGGAGTCTTTCAACGAACATAGACATGACCTGGAAAGTTCAAATATGTGACAAACAATAGGGCAATTACAGTGATTTTACATGAGTTTGCATTTAATTTATTGTAGACTATACTGAACTGGAAAATGATACAGTACGTATTTGTTTCCATAAAATAGTAGAAGGTATAATACATACATCACAATGAGGTTAGCATCAGGAATCATTATAGTGTATCAAAGTGATGCTTCTAATACAGAAGATAATGGGGCAAAACATGAGTATGTATTGCCCCATTATGTATTTTCCCTTCATTAGGTCACTTTTTCTACCTAAAAATATCACTCCCATCTTGTGATGGCCATCAACCAAGGGAATAACAGTTACTGAATCAAATACTGAAGTCCTAAGAGCACGAAAGTGAATTCATGGTTTAACGCACACATTTATGGTACAAAAGCAATAGAGCTCTTCCACAATTCTCAAACAGAATAACTTTTCATTTGAACTGGTATACAAAGAAAGAACACAGGCCTACAGTTCATTTCCAACTCATTAGCTTTTCGAAGAATAATACAAAAAATATACAAAGATAGAAAATCAACCTATGGTCAGAATGGATGTCCTGGTTCCATCAAAAATAAATACCATAATATTTTCTCTCTAATATCCCACTTCTATACCTCATGTTCTAAACATCAGGGTCTGTACTGGCTGTACTGTGATGGGACAGGGATGCTTCCAAATCGCTGTGGCGCTGCACCTAAGGCAGTTCTGAAACCTTGTGACGAAGGCATCCCTGCACCCATTCCCAGGTTCATCCCTATCCCTATCCCCATCCCCGGCCGGGCTAGGTCCTGGTTGAGCATGCTGGTGTAGGGGGAGGCTCCGTAGCTGAGGCCCATGCCGTAAGGCCTTTGAGGCTGGGTGTTGGGGAGCACCACAGGGTGGACATGCCTCCCAGGGGTGTTGAAGGAGAACTCTGGCGGCGGGCTGCTGGGTTTAAACGGGGTGGAGGTGAGACGATTAATGTCCTCCGAGGGTTTGGGGGGAGGGGGGACAAAGCTAGACAGGCCCCCGTAGTCAGAGGGTCTGAGTGTGCTGGCTGGGAGCGCCTCGGCCATGAGGGAAGGCCGGATCCAGTCATCCTTGAAAATCTGAACCGTCAGCGTGGACACGAGGGTGAAGAGGCGGTTGGTCACATGGGCCAGCACCATCTGCTCGTTGGCATCCCGGCGTATTCTGACATGGACGGAGCCAGCCTGTACACAAATCCGGTGGAGGAGACAAGGAGTTAAAGAGACTTTAAACTTTGTTTACTCTACGTCCTTCCTCCCTCTCCCTCCCTCCAGTTCTCTCCCTCCCTCCAGTTCTCTCACTCTATCCCTCCCTCCAGTTCACTCACTCTATCCCTCCCTCCAGTTCACTCACTCTATCCCTCCCTCCAGTTCGCTCACTCTATCCCTCCCTCCATTCCCTCTATCCCTCCCTCCATTCCCTCTATTCCTGCCTCCATTCCCTCTATCCCTCCCTCCATTCCCTCTATCCCTCCCTCCAGTTCGCTCACTCTATCCCTCCATCCATTCCCTCTATCCCTCCCTCCATTCCCTCTATCCCTCCCTCCATTCCCCCTATCCCTCCCTCCAGGTCGCCCTATCCCTCCCTCCAGTTCACTCACTCTATCCCTCCCTCCAGTTCGCTCACTCTATCCCTCCATTTCCTCTATCCCTCCCTCCATTCCCTCTATCCCTCCCTCCAGGTCGCTCTATCCCTCCCTCCAGGTCGCTCTATCCCTCCCTCCAGGTCGCTCTATCCCTCCCTCCAGGTCGCTCTATCCCTCCCTCTAGTTCTCTACCTCCCTCCAGTTCGCTCTATCCCTCCCTCCAGGTCGCTCTATCCCTCCCTCCAGGTCGCTCTATCCCTCCCTCCAGGTCGCACCCTCCAGTTCGCTCTATCCCTCCCTCCAGGTCGCCCTATCCCTCCCTCCAGTTCACTCCCTCGCTCCAGTTCGCTCTCTGCCTCCCTCCCTCCAGTTCGCACTCTGCCTCCCTCGCTCCAGTTCGCTCTCTGCCTCCCTCGCTCCAGTTCGCTCTCTGCCTCCCTCGCTCCAGTTCGCACTCTGCCTCCCTCGCTCCAGTTCGCACTCTGCCTCCCTCCCTCCAGTTCGCACTCTGCCTCCCTCCCTCCAGTTCGCACTCTGCCTCCCTCGCTCCAGTTCGCACTCTGCCTCCCTCCCTCCAGTTCGCACTCTGCCTCCCTCCCTCCAGTTCGCACTCTGCCTCCCTCCCTCCAGTTCCCACTCTGCCTCCCTCCCTCCAGTTCCCACTCTGCCTCCCTCCCTCCAGATCGCACTCTGCCTCCCTCCCTCCAGTTCGCACTCTGCCTCCCTCCCTCCAGTTCGCACTCTGCCTCCCTCCCTCCAGTTCGCACTCTGCCTCCCTCCCTCCTGTTCGCACTCTGCCTCCCTCCCTCCTGTTCGCACTCTGCCTCCCTCCCTCCTGTTCGCACTCTGCCTCCCTCCCTCCTGTTCGCACTCTGCCTCCCTCCCTCCTGTTCGCACTCTGCCTCCCTCCCTCCTGTTCGCACTCTGCCTCCCTCCCTCCTGTTCGCACTCTGCCTCCCTCCCTCCTGTTCGCACTCTGCCTCCCTCCCTCCTGTTCGCACTCTGCCTCCCTCCCTCCTGTTCGCACTCTGCCTCCCTCCAGTTCTCTGCCTCACCCCAGTTCCCTCCCTCCCTCACCACAGCTCCCTCCCTCCCTCCCTCACCCCAGTTCCCTCCCTCCATCACCCAGTTCCCTCCCTCCCTCATCCCAGTTCCCGCCCTCCCTCTCTCCAGTTCCCTCGCTCCCTCCCTCCAGTTCTCTCGCTCCCTCCCTCCAGTTCTCTGCCTCCCTCACTTCCTCTCTCCAGGTCCCTCCCTCTCGCCCAGTTCCCTCCCTCCAGTTCTATCGATCCCTCCCTCCTACCAGTTCTTTGCCTCCCTCCAGATCTCTGCCTCCCACAAGTTGACTCACTCCCTCCCTCCCTCCTACCAGTTCTCTCCCTCCCTCCCACCAGTTCACTACATCCCTCCCTCCCACCAGTTCGCTCACTCCCTCCAGTTCTCTGCCTCCCTACAGTTCTCTGCTTCACTCCCTCCCTCCAGTTCTCTGCCTCCCTCTCTACAGTTCCCTCCCTCGCTCTAGTTTGCTCCCTCCCTCCCTCCAGCCATCTTTCCAGTTCACTCCATCCCTCCCGCCCAGTTCCCTCCATCCCTCTAGTTCCTTCCCTTCCAGTTCCCCCCCTCTCCAGTTCCCTCTCCATCCCTCCCTAAAGTTCTCTCCCTTCCCCCATCCCTTCCTCCAGTTCGCTGCCTCGCTCCCTCACCCCAGTTCCCTCCCTCCCTCACCCCAGTTCCCTCCCCCCCTCCAGTTCTCATCTCCCTCCCACCAGTTCTCTGCCTCGCATCTCTCCCACCAGTTCTCTGTCTTGCTCCCTCCTTCCCTCCAGTTCTCTGCCTCCCTCCCTCCCTCTCTCCAGTTCGCTCCATCCCTCCCACCCAGTTCCCTCCCGCCCTCTCTCCAGTTCCCTCCCGCCCTCTCTCCAGTTCCCTCTCTCCTACAAGTTCTCGCTGCTCCCTCTAGTTCTCTCACTCCCCCTCCAGTTCCCTCCCTCCCTCCCTCACCCCAGTTCCCTCCCTCCCTCACCCCAGTTCCCTCCCTCCCTACAGTTTGCTTCCTCCCACAAGTTCTCGCTCCCTCCCTCCAGTTCTCTGCCTCGCTCCCTCCCTCCCTCCCCTCCCACCAGCTCTCCTCCCCTCCCCTCCCCTCAGTTCGCTCCCTCCAGTTCTCATCTCCCTCCCACCAGTTCTCTGCCTCGCATCCCTCCCACCAGTTCTGTCTTGCTCCCTCCTTCCCTCCCTCCCTCTCTCTCTCCAGTTCGCTCCATCCCTCCCACCCAGTTCCCTCCCGCCCTCTCTCCAGTTCCCTCCCGCCCTCTCTCCAGTTCCCTCTCTCCTACAAGTTCTCGCTGCTCCCTCTAGTTCTCTTGCTCCCCCCTCCAGTTCCCTCCCTCCCTCACCCCAGTTCCCTCCCTCCCTCCCTCAACCCAGTTCCCTCCCTCCCTCCCTACAGTTTGCTTCCTCCCACAAGTTCTCGCTCCCTCCCTCCAGTTCTCTGCCTCGCTCCTTCCCTCCCCTTCCACCAGCTCTCCTCCCCTCCCCTCAGTTCGCTCGCTCACTCCCTCCAGTTCTCTGCCTCGCTCCCTCCATCATTCCTCCAGTACCCTCCCTCCCTCCAGTTCTCTGCCTCGCTCCATCGCTCCATCCCTCTCACCAAGGTCCCTCCCTCCCTCTAGTTCTCTCCCTCCCTCTAGTTCTCCCCCTCCACTTCCCTCCCTTCCTCATCCCTTTCCCCCCTCCCTTACCTCTAGTTGTCTCCCTCCCGCGCCCCTAATAGTTGTCTCCCTCCCGCCCTCTCTCCAGTTCCCTCTCTCCCTCCCTCCAGTTCGCTTCCTCCCACAAGATCTCGCTCCCTCCCTCCAGTTCTCTGCCTCGCTCCCTCCCTCCCTTCCCACCAGTTCCCTCCCTCCCACCAGCTCTCCCTCCCTTCCCTCAGTTCGCTCCCTCCAGTTCGCTTCCTCCCACAAGTTCTCGCTCCCTCACTCCAGTTCTCTGCCTCGCTCCCTCCCTCCCCTCCCACCAGCTCTCCTCCCCTCCCCTCAGTTCGCTCCCTCCAGTTCTCTCGTTCACTCCCTCCAGTTCTCTGCCTCGCTCCCTCCATCCTTCCTCCAGTACCCTCCCTCCCTCCAGTACCCTCCCTCCAGTTCTCTGCCTCGCTCCATCGCTCCAGTTCGCCCCCCACCTCCAGTTCGCTCCATCCCTCCCGCCAAGGTCCCTCCCTCCCTCTAGTTGTCTCCCTCCTGCTCCCTCTAGTTCTCTCCCTCCCTCCCTCGCTCCCTCCCTCATCCCTCTCCCACTTACCTCTAGTTGTCTCCCTCCCGCGCCCCCTAATAGTTGTCTCCCTCCTGCCCTCTCTCCAGTTCCCTCTCTCTCTCCCTCCCTCCAGTTCGCTTCCTCCCACAAGATCTCGCTCCCTCCCTCCAGTTCTCTGCCTCGCTCCCTCCCTCCCTTCCCACCAGTTCCCTCCCTCCCACCAGCTCTCCCTCCCTTCCCTCAGTTCGCTTCCTCCAGTTCTCTCGCTCGCTCCCTACCTCCAGTTCGCTTCCTCCCACAAGTTCTCGCTCCCTCCCTCCAGTTCTCTGCCTCGCTCCCTCCCTCCCCTCCCACCAGTTCCCTCCCTCCCACCAGTTCCCTCCCTCCCACCAGTTCCCTCCCTTGCTCCGTCCAGTTCTCTCGCTCCCTCCCTCCAGTTTGCTGCCTCGCTCGCTCCTTCCCTCCAGTTCACTCCCTCCCTCCCGCCCCCTCTCCAGTTCGCTCCATCCCTCCCGCCTAGTTCCCTCCCTCCCACCAACCCCTCCAGTACCCTCCCTCCAGTTCTCTGCCTCGCTCCATCGCTCCAGTTCGCCCCCCACCTCCAGTTCGCTCCATCCCTCCCGCCAAGGTCCCTCCCTCCCTCTAGTTGTCTCCCTCCTGCTCCCTCTAGTTCTCTCCCTCCCTCCCTCGCCCCCTCCCTCATCCCTCTCCCCCCTTACCTCAAGTTGTCTCCCTCCCGCGCCCCCTAATAGTTGTCTCCCTCCCGCCCTCTCTCCAGTTCCCTCTCTCGCTCCCTCCCTCCAGTTCGCTTCCTCCCACAAGATCTCGCTCCCTCCCTCCAGTTCTCTGCCTTGCTCCCTCCCTCCCTTCCCACCAGTTCCCTCCCTCCCTTCCCTCAGTTCGCTCCCTTGCTCCGTCCAGTTCTCTCGCTCCCTCCCTCCAGTTTGCTGCCTCGCTCGCTCCTTCCCTCCAGTTCACTCCCTCCCTCCTGCCCCCTCTCCAGTTCGCTCCATCCCTCCCGCCTAGTTCCCTCCCTCCCACCAACCCCTCCAGTTCACTCTCTCCATCCCTCCAGTTTGCTGCCTCCCTCCCTACAGTTCTCTGGCTCCCTCCCTACAGTTCTCTTGCTCCCCCAGTTATTTGCCTCGCTCCCTCCCTCCAGTTCTCTGCCTCCCTCCCTCCAGTTCTCTGCCTCCCTCCCTCCATCCTTCCTCCAGTACCCTCCCTCCCTCCAGTTCTCTGCCTCGCTCCACCCTTCCAGTTCGCCCCCCCCTCCAGTTCGCTCCCTCCCTCTGCCTCCCTCCCTACAGTTCTCTGCCTCCCTCCCTACAGTTCTCTGCCTCCCTCCCTACAGTTCTCTGCCTCCCTCCCTACAGTTCTCTGCCTCCCTCCCTACAGTTCTCTGCCTCCCTCTCTACAGTTCTCTGCCTCCCTCTCTACAGTTCTCTGCCTCCCTCTCTACAGTTCTCTTGCTCCCCCTAGTTCTTTGCCTCGCTCCCTCCAATTCTCTCGCTCCCTCCCTCCCTCTAATTCACTGCCTCGCTCCCTCCATCCTTTCCTCCAGTACCCTCCCTCCAGTTCTCTGCCTCGCTCCATCCCTCCAGTTCGCCCCCCCTCCAGTTTCCTCCCTCCCTCTAGTTGTCTCCCTCCTGCTCCCTCTAGTTCTCTCACTCCCTCCCTCCCTCTAGTTGTCTCTCCCTCTACTTCCCCCCCTCCCTCCTCCCTCTAGTTCTCTCCCTCCCTCCCTCCCTTACCTCTAGTTGTCTCCCTCCCGTGCCCATAATAGTTGTCTCCCTCCCTCCCTCTCGCTCCCTCTAGTTCCCTCACTCCCTCCATCTACTTCTCTCCCTCCCTCCCACCTCTACTTCTCTCTCCCTCCCTCCCTCTACTTCTCTCCCTCCCTCCTTCTACTTCTCTCCCTCCCTCCCTCTACTTCTCTCCCTCCCCCCCTCTACTTCTCTCCCTCCCTCCACTTCTCTCCCTCCCTCCCTCTACTTCTCTCCCTGCCTCTACTTCTCTCCCCCCGCCTCTACTTCTCTCCCCCCCTCCCCCTCTACTTCCCTCTCTCCCTGATCCCTCTCTAGTTTCCTCCCTCCCTCCCTCCCTCCCTCCCTCCCTCCCTGCCTCTACTTCTCTCCCCCCCTCCCCCTCTACTTCCCTCTCTCCCTGATCCCTCTCTAGTTTCCTCCCTCCCTCCCTCCCTCCCTCCAGTTGTCTCCCTTCCACCCTCCAGTTGTCTCCCTTCCACCCTCCAGTTGTCTCCCTTCCACCCTCCAGTTGTCTCCCTCCCTCTACTGGCAGTACCCTAGGGTATACAGTCTGGTGAGAACAGTGTGGCAACTGGGCACTGCAGCAACACCACTGGATAAACTTAGTCCACACAGCTCCCTCCCTCCCTCTAGTCATCTCGCTTCCTCCTAGTTCCCTCCTTCCATCCCTCTAGTTCCATCCCTCCCGCCAGCCATCCCTCTAGTTCCCTCCCTCCCCCCTCGAGTTCCCTCCTTCCCCCCATCGAGTTCCCTCCCACTCTACTGGCAGTACCCTAGGGTATACAGTCTGGCGAGAACAGTGTGTCAACTGGGCACAGCAGCAACACTACTGGATAAACTTAGTCCACACAGCAATTAGCACAGCCAAGAAGCTGGCCTTTTTATCTATATGACAGAAGTGATGCTGTTATTGCATAATGTTACCATTATATTACGCTGCTTTTAGGCAGAGTGCAAATATGTGTTATTTCATTGAATGAGATTTAACATCGCAGCAGACCAGACAGAATCTGTATTTAATTCCCTAATTCATTCTTACGTGAAGCAACATTTTTAGAGCCACAGACTGAATAATTCACATCTCAGGCGTTTCAATGAAACCAGAATGACTAAATGTCTGTCTTTGTGTGATATACCATCTGTCTCTATGCTATATACCATCTGTCTTTATGCGATATACCATCTGTCTTTATGCTATATACCATTTCTGTCTTTATGCTATTTACCATTTATGTCCTTATGCTATATACCCTGTATTGAAGTGTGATGTGACTTCTGTCTTTTTGTGTGACTACTCAGTCTTTACAATTGGAATTAAATAACATGGCCTCCTGGAGGCAGGAGACGAGAGGCTCTGTGCTCAGAAATTTCCCCTCACCGACACAGGACTGTTTAATTAAACTGGCATCTGACCTTTGATATCCACAGCATGCTTCTTGGACACAAAGGAATACATGGGACTATGCTTGTGTAAGGCAATCTAGTACATGATCATATCACCCTAACCCTATCATTTAGAAATAAGCAATGCATTCCTGTCAGTCAAAAACAAGTTGGAGGCAGTTAAAAGTCTTAAATCAACAGAGAAATTGCAACGCATGAGAAACTTGTCCCATTTTCATTTGAGTGAGCAAATCCTTGCCAATTGTTCATAAACAACAAGGGGGCCACTAAACTAAATGATGAGGGTGAGTGGCATTCTCTTTGTGTTCCTGGCATCTGGTGGGGGGAGCCGGCAGAGGAAACAGAGCGTGGTGCATAGCACTGGGAGTCTGCTGGGTACAATGAGGACAACAGTGACAAAACCATGATGACGTACCAGAGAGCCAAAGCCAACCGTCCAGAAGTGCTCGTTACGGACCTCCAGGACCCCCTCCAGAGTGGAGACCTGATGGGGGAGAACGTACAGTTTTACACATGTACAGTGGGAGAGAGGCCATGAGGGCAGAGACTGACATCTTCCTATCAACGGTTGTAGGGACCAGTTGACCGTGTAACCAGCCCCAGTCAACTGGCATGGTTTGGAAAAACTATAAGTAGATCTATTTAGAACATGGATGGGATCCCAATCAGGATAGGATCCCAACAATAGGATCCCAAAGGCGGTAGGGAATCATTGTAAGTTGTTGCACACTGCGAAAAACACAACACCGAGACTAAAATTGGCTACAATGCATGTGGTACATGTAAAATGTTTTGCTGTCTTTAGGCAGTGAAACCAATAGGACGGGCTTGACCTATAGTAATAGAAAAGAGGTCAATGAGGACAACCCTCTGCAAACACATCACTGAGTGTCATTAGGAGTAAAGATGAGAAGTCCCCATTGGCTACCCACTTTGCCTTCCGCAACCATAGGGAAAACAGATTTTTTTTAAAAAGTAATTCCGTTGAGTAAAGCCTTAAAAAGGACAGTTGAAAGAATAATGAAGTGTAAACCCCGGCACTGCATGATAAAAAGCTGAGGGACGGAGCTGGAGAAATGTAACCCCTCTGAAATTCATAGACAGAGCTATAGATTCAAGCACTGACCATCCATGATATCAAAGTCATAGTTTTAACCATGTTGAGGCTACAAAGTGTTTATTTACATTTACTTTCTTTACAAACATTGGAGTAAAACAAGCGAATAATTTGGGTTCTGATTGGGTACGACAGTTGAACTAAGCTCATGAGGTTATATTCAAGAATCAAATGGGTACATATCATTAATTTATAAAAAAAAAAAAAAAAAAAATTAAATGGATGAAACAGCAGATTGCTCTTTTAATGAGGAAATAACCTGTTTTCTGTAAACTGTTTGATCACTGTGTAAATATCCCTGTATTATGTAAAAAGTTTATATGTATTCCATCTCACATGTCTTATTATTAACATGTATTTCATGTCTAGCTGTAGCATTATATGAACATTCCATTAACCTTGTTATGTTGTTATAATTAGGATTACTTCACTAGGGTTGTCCTCATTTGACCTCCTATCCCGTTTCTAAGGGACAATCTTGAACTGGAAAAAAAACAAAGCATTCACCATCCCCACACGTTTTGAAAAATACCTGAGGGATGGTGCTGGAGAAGTGTAACCACTCAGATTTGTAGACAGAGCGATATATGCAAGGACTGACCATCCTCGTGATTAAAATGACAATTTATGTTGTATTCCCACACAACTGTAAATGAAAGCAGATGTTACTCAACCCATATGAGTGTTCTAAGTCTTACCTCTCTGAGCAATTTGTCAAGCTGACCGATGACATGGGATGGAGTGGTCTAAAGAGGAGAGCACAACGCAAACAGATTTGAGTCACATCAAAACACAGCACAAAGTCCAATAAGTCAATTAGTTACTGAGTTAAGTTCCATCAAAGAACATACTCTCTTACAACAAACAGAGCGAGCCAAACAGAATTTGGACCGAACATATCTCACAATCATTCCAAGAGATAAGTATTGAGTTACAGTATGGTTGTCTGATCCACGTCACGTTCTAAAGAGAATTCAACAATCCAGTCCAGTTTAGACTGTGGACCTGTTTGGATAGCCTACCTGAAGGAGCACCTTCCCGCTGTACACGCTCATAGGATACATGGTGCCAAAGATCATGAGGCCAATGGCCACCGCCGAGGCTGTGTCCACAGCATTGTAATTACTGCAGTCAGAGAGTTATAAAGTTAGGAGCACATACACGATTTGCAGTGCCTTCAGAAAGTATTTATACTCCTTAACTTATTCCACATTTTGTTGTTTCTCACCTATCTACACACAATACTACACACAATACCCCTATAATGACAAAGTGGAAATATATTTTTTGAAATTTGTTCAAATGTATTGAAAATGAAACACAGAAATATCTAATTTACACATCTATTCACACCTCTGAGTCAATACATGTTAGAATCACCTTTGGCAGTGATTACAGCTGTGAGTAAGAGCTTTGCACACCTGGATGTACAATATATGAACATTCTGTCAAATTGGTTGTTGATCATTGGTAGTCAGCCATTTTCAAGTCTTGCCATAGATTTTCAAGATGATTTAAGTCAAAACTGTAGTTAGGCCACTCAGGAACATTCAATGTCGTCTTGGTAAGCAACTCCAGTATTTGGTCTTGTGTTTTAGGCTATTGTCCTGGTGAAAGGTGAATTTGTCTCCCAGTGTCTGTTAGAAAGCAGACAGAACCAGGTTTTCCTCTGGATTTTGCCTGTGCTTAGCTTTATTCTGTTTCTTTGTTTCCTAAAAAATCCCTTGTTTTTGCAGATGACAAGCCCATATCATGATGCAGCCACCACTATGCTTGAAAATATGAAGAGTGGTACTCAGTGATGTGTTGGCTTTACCCCAAACATAATATAATATAATATTCAGGACATAAATGTAATTTCTTTGCCACATTTTTTGCAGTTTTACTTTAGTGCCTTATTGCAAACAGGATGCATATTTTGGAATATTTTTATTCAATACAGACTTCCTTTTCACTGTCATTTAGGTTAGTTTTGTGGAGTAACTACAATGTTGTTGATCCATCCTCAGTTCTCCCATCACAGCCATTAAACTCTGTTTTATAGTCACCTTTGGCCTCATGGTGAAATCCCTGAGAAGTGTCCTTCCTCTCTGGCAACTGAGTTAGGAAGGATGCCTGTATCTTTGTAATCCAAACTATAATTAATAACTTCAACATGCTCGAAGGGATATTCAATGTCTGCTTTTTTATTTTTTTTAACCCATCTACCAATAGGTGGTCTTTTTTGAGAGGCATTGGAAAACCTCCCTGGTTGTTGTGGTGGAATCGGTGTTTGAAATTCACTGATTGACTGAGCGACCTTACAGGTAATTGAATATGTGGGGTACAGAGATGAGGTAGTCATAAATTGTTAAACACTTAAACACAGAGTGAGTCCATGCAACTTATTGTGACTTGTTAAGCACATTTTTACTCCTGAACTTATTTACAGTAGACTTGCCATAAAGTGGTTGACTCAAGACATTTCAGCTTTTCATTTTGATTTAATTTGTAAACATTTTTAAAAACACTGACATTAATAACCTCTCTGATCTCCCCATCCCGGATCCGGGATCGTGAATACAGACTCAAGCTCATTACCATAACGCAACGTTAACTATTCATGAAAATCGCAAATGAAATTAAATAAATATGCCATCTCTCAAGCTTAGCCTTTTGTAAACAACACTGTCATCTCAGATTTTCAAAATATGCTTCTCAACCATAGGAAAACAATCATTTGTGTAACAGTAGCTAGCTAGCGTAGCATTTAGCGTTAGCATTAGCATCCAGCAGGCAACATTTCAACAAAAACCAGAAAAGCCTTCAAATAAAATAATTTACCGTTGAAGAACTTCGGATGTTTTCAATGAGGAGACTCTCAGTTAGATAGCAAATGCTCAGTTTTTCCAAAAAGATTCTTTGTGTATTAGAAATAGCTCCGTTTTGTACATCACATTTGGCTACCAAAAAAAAACGAAAATTCAGTCCTCAAAACGCGAACTTTTTTCCAAATTAACTCCATAATATCGACTGAAAACATGGCAAACGTTGTTTAGAATCAATCCTCAAGGTGTTTTTCACATATCTCTTCGATGATATATTGTTCGTGGAAGCCTGGTTTCTCCTCTCTATCAAATGGAAAAATACTTGCTTCTGGCGTTGCGCATCAATTTCGACGCAGGACACCAGGCGGACACTTGGAAAATGTAGTCTCTTATGGTCAATCTTCCAATGATATGCCTACAAATACGTCACAATGCTGCCGACATCTTGGGGAAACGGCAGAAGGTCTAAGCTTATTCCTGTCGCATTCACAGCCATATAAGGAGACATTAGAAAACAGAGCTTCAGAAATTCTGCTCATTTCCTGTTTGACGTTTCATCTTGGTTTCGCCTGTAGAATGAGTTCTGGGGCACTCACATACAATATCTTTGCAGATTCTGAAACTTCAGAGTGTTTTCTTTCCAAAGCTGTCAATTATATCCATAGTCAAGTATCTTTTTGTGACAAAATATTGCGCATAAAACGGGAACGTTTTTTATCCAATAATGAAATAGCGCCCCTATAGACTCAACAGGTATTGTGTATAGGCCAGTGACACAAAATTTCAATCCATTTTAAAATTGAAGCTGTAGTAACATGACAAAATGTGGAAAAAATCCAGGGGTGTGAATACTTTCTGAAGGCACTGCATGTCAGGAGTTTTCATGGAGGTTGATAACAGGAGGAGGTCACACACACAGCAGGCAGACAAAGGCTTTGTGAGAACACATTATTCAGAGTACACATTCTTCGTCATACCCAGTCTCGATTTATAACTTATCCCGAATCCACTAACTAATGTCATTACACTGTGTCGGAGGGGTGGACTTACTTGATCTCTATGAGCATGTAGGTGATGCTGAGTGAGAGAGCTCCGGCCACGTTGATTAAGACAAATGGATTCATTCGAGGCAGGAGGACACTGCTGAGGCCAGGGATAATCCCACACAAACTGAAAACATACAAAATAAGATTACAATACAAAGCCAGTCAACCCTTCCGTTTTGCTCCAAATGCATAAAAAGTGTCTAAACTGGTTAGAGTTACTTTGACAACACATATTACTAAAGGGTAACTGAAGAAATCACACAAACATTCCAGGACAGGGAGCACCTGTAATATACATATCCATCTTAAAAGTGAAAACATTAATATTGCTGAGACTAAGTGATTGTAATCTTCCAAAAATGTGTGATATACATCCAGCACTCACATCCAGCACTCACATTTATCCAGTGTGACATCCAGCACTCACATTTATCCAGTGTGACATCCAGCACTCACATTTATCCAGTGTGACATCCAGCACTCACATTTATCCAGTGTGACATCCAGCACTCACATTTAGCCCAGTTTTCTATTTGAAGTGATGTACACAGGTTTTGGCAAAGCATTTTTTTTTTTATAAATCCTGATTAGTTAAATACTGAGAAGATACATTTTTTAGATATATTCTTGGGACTCGTCTATGTATTATTTTACAGACAGGTGGCTGCATTCGTTCTGTGTTTTTGGATCAGATATGACATTTTCTGTTTGGAATGTGCTGCACTGTGTTCATAAATTACCAATTTCTGATCTAATTCAAATGTTTTGCTTTCATAATGTCATTGTCATATAAATGGGCATTAAACATTCATGTGTGTTGCTTTTCAGCATGTGACTGAAAGAAATACATTGCTCTCATTTCCCAATAAAAAACAACAACAAATCCCTATAGTGAATGGAACCCCCTCTTACAGCTGTTTTGAGATGAGACAGTGCGCATGGTTTACAGATCAGTCATGTGTGTTTATTCAGAAATGTTAATTCAGTGCATTAGGAGGTGTAGCCTGTCGGAGTAGGCGTGATTATATGATAGGAAGTGACGGCCTGCTCAGACAGAGGGGTGCTGTGTCTGAGACCATACAGCATACTCATCAGCATCAGTAGAGGGAAACGAGTTAATTCACATTTGGCCAGCGCGACGCCGAGCACTCCCATTTGGCCAGCGCGACGCCGAGCACTCCCATTTGGCCAGCGCGACGCCGAGCACTCCCATTTGGCCAGCGCGACGCCGAGCACTCCCATTTGGCCAGTGCGACGCCGAGCACTCCCATTTGGCCTGCGCGACATCGAGAACTCCCATTTATCCCCGTTTTCTATTTGAAGCGATGTACACAGATTTTGGCATATCATTATTTGGAATAGATCATGATTAGATAAATACTGAGAAGATGAATTCTATATACTGTGTTTAAACTGCATCACTGTCCAACGTCAACCTCATAGAAGACATGCAAGGATACTAGTCCTCTGATGTCTAACAAGGACACAATAGGCATACTTTTTTAAAGAAAAAGCATTAACATAAAGAAGCTTGACCTCCGGTCACTCAATTTGAAGCCAACATTTTTTTTTGGGGGGGGGGGGGGGGGGGGGTGATGGGTGAGCGGGAAGCAGGATTTACAATCCCAATAATCTCTTTATCTCCCCGCTGCAATTATATAATTTGAGTATTTGGGAAACGGTCGTGTGATTCCCTGGCCGCCTGTCTGCACAGTCTGTGCGGACGGCACTGCCTAGAGAGAGAGTAGGAAGGAAAGAGAGAGAGAGAGTAGGAGGGAGACAGAAGGAGAGAGAACACTGTGGATAGAGGGAGCTTTGTTCCAGAGTTTGTTTAATCCTACCCACTGGAGACAGAAATTGTGGGATTATGGTGAGACAAACAAACACTTGATATGATGTATGTTGACTATAAATACAGACTAAACGGAGTTGCCCAAATAATAGTACACCATGGACTAGCTCCAAGGGTTATATAATGTCTACCCACCAAACACCAGAAAGGCTAGTGTGGTCCACAGACATACATGACACAATTATGGCAGATAATAAAACGATGAGTAAAAGTCATCCGGGAAATCATGTTCACTGTGCCTTCTACTCAGATCAATCAGAACTTTACTCTGTTCTATATAATAGGTGCTGTTTCCCTAGGTAATCTGAAGTGGGTGGGATTCAGATGAGGCTGGTGGGAGGAGCTATAAGAGGACAGTCTCATTGTAAATGGCTGGAATGGGTGATTGATTCCATTCCAGCCACTATAATGAGCCCATCCTCCTATAGCTCCTCCATCAGCCTCCGCTGGTAGGATTGTATGTATATTTCTCTATTCAGGAGGGAATGTGTCAGAAAGCAACTTCATCATATTTGGGGTTTTATAAATCGATTGAGACTTCAGTCATGGCCAACTGCACAGTCACAGAATCAATCTTACTTAGGCCTAGTTGTGTTTCATAGAGTGCTACTGGTCTATTCTATGGGATCATGTATGTTTGTAAACATTCTCAGGTTATTATAGCCATGAGGGAACGCCTGCATAAGAAAAGCTAAATATAGCCGGACTTGCAATAAGGTAGCGGCTTGTTTCGCCAACCAGTTGCTCCTATCTGAGACGCAGATGTCTCAACTAGGCACCTGGAAATGCAAATGCGCTACGCTAAATGCTAAATGTACTCGTAAAAACTCAAACGTTCATTAAAACACACATACAGGGTATTGAATTAAAGCTACACTCGTTGTGAATCTAGCCAACAAGTCAGATTTTTAAAATGCTTTTCGGCGAAAGCATGAGAAGCTATTATCTGATAGCATGCAACACCCCAAAATGCCTGAAGGCGACGTAAACAAAATAATTAGCGTAGCCGGCGCTACACAAATAGCAGAAATAAAATATAAAACATTCATTACCTTTGACGAGCTTCTTTCTTGGCACTCCTATATGCCCCATAAACATCACTATTGGGTCTTTTTTTCAATTAAATCGGTCCATATATACCCAAAATAGCCATCTATGGAAACTGTGTAATTCAGAAAAAAACATTGTTTCAAAACGCTGCGTCATTTTTTAAAATTAAAAAAGTCGACGATAAACTTTCACAAAACACTTCGAAATACTTTTGTAATCCAACTTTAGGTATTAGTAAACGTTTATAATCTATCAAAATGATCACGGGGCGATGTGTATTCAATAGCTCCACGTCTTGAAATCATGGTCGGAAATCTCTCCTCCAAAACATCCTGTCGGAGACCGGAAGAAATGGAATCCCTTTCCTTTGTTTGACCAAGAAATAACTCTCAGGAAAATGACGACAATGGCGACATCGTGTGGAAGCTGTAGGAATTGCATCCTTGGTCCTATTTCATTTGGTGTCCTTTAAACAATACATGCAAGTGGTGCATTAATATTATTTTCAGCTTTCAGTGACCAGTTTTTCTTGCGCTTTTTGATGAAACACACGCTCTGTTATAGTCACAGCCGTGATTTAACCAGTTTTAGAAACTTCAGAGTGTTTTCTATCCACACATACTAATCATATGCATATACTATATTCCTGGCATGAGTAGCAGGACGCTGAAATGTTGCGCGATTTTTAACAGAATGTTCGAAAAAGGAGGGGGTAGACTGAAGAGGTTTTAAGCAGCTCATTCACATATCCCATTAGGAGGTTGGGGGAGGGGGGTGTTCTTTTTCAAATGAGTCCTCCTACTCTAAACATGACTCAGCCTTTTGTGATTTTCCACTTCCTGAGTGGGCAGGTTCCATACCGGGGCACCAGCAGAGACTGTAAAGGTGCAAGATGATCTCAACACTGGACTGAAACAAAACCCACCAACATTCATTATTTAGACAAAACAAGTGAGGCGATTCATCATCCTGGAAGATAGTGTATGAGGGGTGGAGAGGAGTTTCACTGCACAGAGTCTCCAGAGGTGACGGCCAGGAGCAGGAACTGAAAGCATCCAGCAGGTCTTAACCTCAAGGCGAGGGCGCACAGCACAATATGGTGGAAGTGAAAGGGAAGATAAGAGTTTCACCTCTGACCTCTACAGGTAGGTTTGGCCTGAGGGGGTAATTTTAATCCATGGGAAATGACATGACACCAGCCCTTGCTTCTCATACCTTACAAACATCCCAAGCTCAATCAATTAAGCCAATACTTTTCCCTAACAAAGACACTCGGTAAAGTTTTGCTGAATATACTACACCCCATGTTGTGTATATTTCATTTATCCTTTAACCTCAATTTAACTGGGACAGACTGCTAGTTATATTACACACACACTGTGGTGCATCCATCTCCTGAGGGATTCTTGGGAGGGAAACTGTCCACTTGTGGACTAAAGGGAAAAACAAGGAGGATCGAAACAGCAGGATGACTCACTGAAAGGGGATCTTACCTTCGACTTAGGTCTGCGACATGCTCCTGGAGCCAACTGGTGCTGGCAGCTGTTGGGGTGATGGGGGAGAGAGAAGACAGAGACAGACGACAGGGGTAAGAGTTAGACACAGGCGGAGAGCATCACTCTAGCAGCCCTTATCTGCAGTCTGTTCCCATACGTCTTTCGTTGCGGCGGTAACAGAAGCCTGAGTGCTATTTGAGCGGAGCGTGTCCTCTGAGCTGTCCACCCCACAGGATGGCTTACCCTCACAGATGACTGACCAGAGGAGGGCACAGATATTCTTTTAGAGCATCCCACCACCATCTGGGATGTTTAAACACAAATGGCTAAAGAGCAAACCTCTCAGTCTATGTCACAGAAATGTAGGCTAGTGGTTTAGGTAGATAAGTGAAAGAGACTAGAAACAAGCCTTAGTAGAAAATAACGCACAAGGCTACATCCAGTGATGGCCGAGACCAGCTTAACATAAATTGAGACAATATAATTTCCCCCTCCCACAAATACAATCTACACTCTAAAAGACAATTCAGGAAGGAAAATATAGTATGTACACTACATAACCAAAAGTATGTGAAGATCTGCTCGTTGAACATCTCATTCCAAAATCACGGGCATTAATATGGAGTTGGTCCCCCCTTTCCTGCTATAACAGCCTCCACTCTTCTGGGAAGGCTTTCCACTAGATGTTGGAACATTGCTGCGGGGGACTTGCTTCCATTCAGCAACAAGAGCATTAGAGAGGTCGGGCACTGATGTGGGGCGATTAGGCCTGGCTCGCAGTCGGCGTTCCAAATCATCCCAAGGTATTTGATGGGGTTGAGGTCAGGGCTCTGTGCAGGCCAGTCAAGTTCTTCCAAACCGACCTCGACAAACCATTTCTGTATGGACCTGGGGCATTGTCATACCCAAACTGTTGCCACAAAGTTGGAAGCACAGAATCGTCTAGAATGTCATATTATGCGGTAGCATTAAGATTTCCATTCACAGGAATTAAGGTTCCTAGCCTGAACCATGAAAAACAGCCAAAGACCATTACTCCCCCTCCACCAAACATTATACTATGCATTGGGGCAGTTAGCGTTCTCCTTGCATCCGCCAAACTTTGACTACCAGATGGTGAAGCATGATTCATCACTCCAGAGAACGTGTTTCCACTTCTCCCGAGTTCAATGGTGGCGAGTTTTACACCACTCCAGCCAACAATAGGCATTACGCATGATGATCTAGGCTTGTGTTCGGCTGCTCGGCCATGGAAACCCATTTCATAAAGCTCCAGACAAACAGTTATTGTGCTGATGTTGCTTCCAGTTTTTATGCGCTACACGCTTCAGCGGTCCCGTTCTGTGAGCTTGTGTGGCCTATCACTTCGCGGCTGAGCCGTTGTTGCTCCGAGACGTTTCCACTTCACAATAACAGCGCTTACAGTTGACCGGGCAGCTCCAGCAGGGCAGAAGTTTGCAAATCTGACTTGTTGGAAAGGTGGCATCCTATGACGGCGCCACATTGAAAGTCACTGAGCTCTTCAGTACGGGCCATTTCTACTGCCAATGTTAGGCTATGGAGATTGCGTGGCGGTGTGCTCGATCTTATATACCAGTCAGCAATGAGTGTGGCTGAAAGAGCCGATTACACTAATTTTAAGGCGTGTCCACTTACTTTTGGCCATGAAGTGTATGTCAACAACTGTTCTATGGATGTGCGTGCGTGCGTGCGTATATATATATATATATATATGCACATCCATAGAACATATATATATATAAAATATATATATATATCTAAAAAAAAAAAAATAATTGTATTTATTATTTTGACTTGCAAACCTGCTGTAAAATGAATAAGAGTTCTGGAAAGATTAAGAGAGGATGTCGAGTCATTACTATTCCTTGTTTCTCATTATAGCTAAGATTCAAGGGTGGTTATTGGCGAGAGTGGAGAGGGGCTCTATCTGAGGGGTTGGGATGGGGTGACTGGGAGGGCATCACACACAACTCTGAGGTGTGTGTGGGGCCTCCACTCAGTCTCTCGGTGGACCGACTCTCCCTAACTAGACCCCACCAACCACTAGAATTTAATTAAATTAATACAAACTGACCACAATACATAAGTGGCAGTCTTTCTCCAATCTACCTACAATGTCATAATCCACAGACGGTTGGTAAATGAGGAAAGGAGATGGCGCTTGAAAGCTCTAAAAAGGAAAAGTGCCTCAAAGTACCAAGAAGTACTTTACTTTGTTTTTTTGTATGTTTTCAGTTACACGTTTACTCAGCCCACATGAACACACATTCTATGTAATGTATATTATAACTATGTATTCATAATGACTCTCCCAATTAATGGAATACCCATAGCCCTCATAAAATATTCTAGCAGACATGACCTATTATGTTCTTCAATGATAGGCGGAAGCAACAAGGTTAACCCTGATTGTTACCGACTGCTAAATGACTACATTGATATTGAAGTCATTTAGAAGTCACTCTTATCCAGAGAGACTTACAGTTAGTGCATTCTTCTTAAGATAGCTTGGTGAGACAACCACATACCACAGGCATAGTAAGTACACTTTTCCGCAATAAAGTAGCTGTCAGCAAAGTCAAAACTAGAGGGGGGGGGGGGGGTTTGTGGTGAGAAGGGGGATTATTTAACCCCCTAGAGTCTAATCCCCGTCTAAGCTTCTTTCAGAGCTAGAAGGAGTGGGTGGGGTGGTCAAGTGCAAGTGAAGAGGGGGATTATTTACTCTTTGAAAAAGGTAGGGTTCCAGGTGTTTTCGGAAGATGGGCAGGGACTCCGCTGTCCCAGTTTACGGGGGAAGCTGGTTCCACCATTGGGGTGCCAGGACAGTGAAGAGCTTGGACTGGGCTGACTGGGAGCTGCCCTCCCATATGGGTGGGATGGCCAAAAGAGAACAGGAAGCAGAACAGAGTGCTTGGGTTGGGGTGTAGGGTTTGAGCATAGCCTGAAGGTAGGAAGGTTGTGCACTGGGGCCTCCCACTCCTCTTTCTATTCTGGTTAGAGCCAGTTTGCGCTGTTCTGTGAAGGGAGTAGTACACATCGTTGTACGAGATCTTCAGTTTCTTGACAATTTCTCACATGGAATAGCCTTCATTTCTCAGAACAAGAATAGACTGAAGAGTTTCAGAAGAAAGTCCTTTGTTTCTGGCCATTTTGAGCCTGTAATCGAACTCACAAATGCTGATGCACCAGATACTCAACTAGTATAAAGAAGGCCAGTTTTATTGCTTCTTTAATCAGAACAGTTTTCAGCTGTGCTAACATAATTGAAAAAGGGTTTAGTAATGATCAATTAGCCTTTGAAAATGATCAACTTGGATTAGCTAACACAACATGCCATTGGAACACAGGAGTGATGGTTGCTGATAATGGGCCTCTGTACGCCAATGTAGATATTCCATTCCATTTTTAAATCAGCCGTTTCCAGCTACAATAGTCATTTACAGCGTTAACAATGTCTACACTGTATTTCTGATCAATTTTATGTTATTTTAAATGGACAAAACAGTTGCTTTTCTTTCAAAAACAAGGACATTTCTAAGTGACCCAAAACTTTTGTGTGGCTGGTGTGGTTGACAGCCCATGGGCTTACATGATAACCACACCACAAAAATAATAACAACATTCAATTTAACTAGGCAAGTCAGTTAAGAACAAATTCTTATTTACAATGACGGCCTACCCCGGCCAAACCTGGACGACGCTGGGCCAATTGTGCGCCGCCCTATGGGACTCCAAATCACGGCCGGATGTGATACAGCCTGGAATTGAACCAGGGACTGTAGTGACGTCTCTTGCACTGAGATGCAGTGCCTTAGACCGCTGTACATAAGTACAAAAATAAAAAAGGTTTGTTAAAATAGATAAAACCTACTAATTATAAATGTATAAATTAATTGATCAGTTACCACAAAAAAAAATTAGTTTAAATGTGTGTGTGTGCGCGCATGTGAGAGTTAGGCTGTATGGAGGAGATTACTGAGTAGTTTGGTTCATCAGGCTGACCCCCAGTCTTCGCTTGAAGTTATTGAGGGATGAGGTTTGGCAATGTGAAGATACGAATTTCAGAGTATAGTATCTGATAGACTGAGGTGCGACAGTGGAGAGGGTAAAGGTTATCGCAGTGTCTTGTGTTATATAAATGGATTTCAGAATTGAGCTGGAAGAATCCATTGAAGGGTTTAGACAAAATGAGTATTTGTAGATGAAACATGATATTGAGTTTCTTAAACAAAGGTGCAGATAGAGCCAGTTAATTAGAGGCGGCAGCTAGTCTTGACATTTTTTTTTTTTGTATGATGAGCAATTTGTGTAGGTAGGAGGCCTATGTACTATCATGACTATCTCCTGTTCAGATCTGAAGGATCAGGTTAAAGTGGGCCCGCTTTATAGCGCCCAATCTCTCCCGCAGAGGGGAAGAGGGGTGAAGTTGGCCATTTTATGACGGCTAGAAATTCCTTGCAGAAACTCTCTGCCTGGACATGCAGTATTGAGAGAGGATTTACTCTTTAGAACAATGACATTCTTTCCACCAAAACTCTAACATCAAAAGGTTGAATAATGAAACAATATTTCTGAAATCCATGCGGTTGGAGTGGTGCGTGGGTACTCGAAGAACAATTGTGAGATCAGCTGTGTTTGGGGTTCTCATGAAGGACACTATAACAACATAACTATCTCTGAATGTATATATTTCCCAGTTCTCAGGTTCATATCCAAATGTGAGGAAACATATTGAATTAAATATGAAATTATTTGTGAGAAGATGTAATATGATGTTCGCCTTCTAAATGAGAGAATTGTTTTTCATACAAAGTCTTAACCAAGTCAGTGGCGATGCCTACGTGAGCACAGACATTACATCAGCGTCATGGAACTCCCCCTTTTCCCAGAGTGTATAAAACCCACTTCTGACAAAATCTACAATAGGCCAACAAGACCAACAGCATGAGCTGAGAGGGACGTAATGGCTAGAACTCTGAAACTTTCGACAGAGAAGAAGAAAATCTCTACAAAGACCAGAGGACGTAACGACGCAGTCCAAACGTCACGAATGGTTAAGAAATCTACAAAACTAAAGACTACACATTCACAGTCTGCAGCTGTATATGTAAAATAGTCTAGGAAACTCGACCGAAGACGAGAGGAAGACGAGAGGAGAACATTTCCCTATCGAACGACCAAATGGTACTCTGAAAGATCCATTCTGGAGAACATTTCTCTATCGAACGACCATTGCATTATGTCCACTAGGGACTTCTCATTGCATTATGTAGTACTCAATGCATAACCTATCCTGTGTGTGTGTTTATGTAATTCTGTGTGATTATTTAGTTAGTAAATTAATAATTAAACCAATTCGTATTTCGCCGATTCATCATTTATGCTAGGGTTCGTGCAGATAGCCAAGAGTTTGCGACATTCAGAATGACTGATGAGGTAATAATATATTAATAAGTGACTATAATCGATAAGGTATGAAAGTACCTGAAGAGAGTTAAATTCGGGAAATAGTAACTCAACATTTTCCAGTAGTGCACCAACTTCCTAGTTAATTAATGTTTACATTATTAGTTTAATCACGTAATAATTACACAGAGAATTGATTTGATAATAAAACAGTCTTCACTTTAATGATAGTCCAAAGACACAACATTACTGACCCAGACAATATTACAGTAAATGAGACATGAGTAAATTAAGCTAGAGTTAGGAAGCAAGATGAATGAACCAAATCACCAATCTTTCTGATTATACCAACAGATTTCATCACTTTGCTGCAGACAAATTGAATATGATCTTTCCAGGATACCGTTTCATCAATTAAAACTGAGGAATCTAGTGGATGGGACCTGTTCCATTTCATTCCCACCAATTGGCTCTTCCTTTTACAATATTTCTTATTCGTACCAATTAATACAATAAAGTATAATTTATTTTTACATTTTAAGATAATTTGTTTATCTGTGACCGACCGGCTCTATCTTACATTAACAAATAAATAATTAAATGGTGTTTTTTTTATTTATTTTTACAATAATTGTACAATAATTAAAATTGATTAAATGTTTTTTTTCTCCTCATCGTCACATAATACCCCATAATGACAAAGCAAAAACAGGTTTTTAGACATTTTTGCTATAAAAAAAACCCTGAAATATTACATTTATGTAAGTACTGTATTCAGACCCTTTACTCAGTACTTTGTTGAAGCATCTTTGGCAGTGATTACAGCCTCGAGTCTTCTTGGGTATGTTGCTACAAGCATGGCACACCTGTATTTGGGGAGCTTTTCCCATTATTCTCTACAGATCCTCTCAAGCTCTGTCAGGTTGGATGGGTGTCAGAGTCACCTCCCTGACCAAGGCCCTTTCCCCCTGATTGCTCAGTTTGGCCGGGCGGCCAGCTCTAGGAAGAGTCTTGGTGGTTCCAAACTTCTTCAATTTAAGAATGAGGGAGGCACTGTGTTCTTGGGGACCTTCAATGCTGCAGAATGTTTTTGGTACCCTTCCCCAGATCTGTGCCTCGACACAATCCTGTCTCTGAGCTCTACGGACAATTCCTTCCACCTCATGGCTTGATTTTTGCTCTGACATACACTGTCAACTGTGGGACCTTATATAGACAGGTGTGCGCCTTTCCAAATCATGTCCAATCAATTTAATTTACCACAAGTGGACTCCAAGTTGTAGAAACATCTCAAGGGCGATCAATGGAAACAGAATGCACCTGAGCTCAATTTCGAGTGACATAGCAAAGGGTCTGAATACTTACGTAAATTAGGTATTTCTGTTTTTTATTTGTAATACATTTCAAAACTTTTCTAAAAAACTGTTTTTGCTTTGTCGTTATGGGGTGTTGTGTGTAGATTTCTGAGGATTTTTTTTGTACTTTTCCATTTAATTATTAGATTAAGGTTGTAATGTAACAAAATGTGGAAAAAGTCAAGGGGTATGTAAACTTTCCGAAGGCACTGTATATCATACACTACAGTTGAGGAACAATTGGAAAGGATTTCTGCTTTCAAAGTTGATTAACATGTCACCCCACTTTTGAGAAAATGGCCCTTGAATGTTTTGGTACACCTACTGTTTGGCTACACCCATTCAGCATCGTTCAGACCCTCTTAAGCCTTAGCCCCACCCATCTCTTTAAGGATTCAGATGAGGCCATGTGCTTAACAGAGCGAGTATGGCAGTGTACTCAACCAAAGATTAAGACTAAAGGCTGGTTTATACTACGTCTATCTACATGTCTGTAGACAGTTGTCACAGTGACATCACTAATATTCCATTGTTGTCCGACATTCAAACTTGTCGTTATGAAAAACGCATAAACACAAAAACAACTATCAGCCTGATCGTCCAAAATAGCCTAACTG
The DNA here is from genome assembly GCF_013265735.2 of Oncorhynchus mykiss. Lineage (NCBI taxonomy): Eukaryota > Metazoa > Chordata > Actinopteri > Salmoniformes > Salmonidae > Oncorhynchus > Oncorhynchus mykiss. The sequence continues at coordinate 79,637,712 of NC_048565.1, forward strand.
GTGTATTTTAACACCAATAAAACCCATGCATTTAAATTATGAATGTAGTATACAGTGGGGCAAAAAAGTATTTAGTCAGCCACCAATTGTGCAAGTTCTCCCACTTAAAAAGATGAGAGGCCTGTAATTTTCATCATAGGTACACCTCAACTATGACAAAATTAGAAAAAAAATCCAGAAAATCACATTGTAGGATTTCTTTATTAATTTATTTGCAAATTATGGT